>NW_027476466.1:0-220434 GCF_051020955.1 Megalopta genalis
AAACACATGATTTAGATTAAAATCAATGCGAAGTAGAAGGCTTATCTTCAAATCCATGCGAATCAAATGGTTGAGCTTGAAATACTTGGGATATACATGATTCAGCTTGAACTGCATGCGTAACAAATGAGTTAGCTTCAAATCTATGCGAAACACATGATTTAGCTTCAAATTCATTCCAAACACATGGTTTAGCCTGATATTCGTGCGAAACAAATGGTTCAGCTTCAAATACTTGTGACATACATGATTTAGCTTCAACTGCATGTGAAACGAACGTGTTAGCTTCAAATTCAAGAGAAACACATGATTCAGTTTCAAATAAAAGCGAAGTAGATGGCATAGCATCAAATCCATGCGAATCAAATGGTTAGCTTCAAATACTTGTGATATACATGAATTAGCTTCAACTGCATGCGATACAAACGATTAGCTTCAAATCCATGCGAAACATATGATTTAACTTCAAATCAATGCGAAGTAGAAGGCTGATCTTCGAATCAACGCGAAACAAATGGATTAGCTTCAATACTTGTGATATACATGATTTATCTTCAACTGCATGCGAAACAAACGAGATAGCTTTAAATCCATCCGAAACAGATGATTTAGATTAAAATCAATGCGAAGTAGAAGGCTTATTTTGAAATCCATGCGTAACGAATGGTTTAGCTTCAAATAATTGTGATATACATGATTTAGCTTCAGTTGCATGCGAAACAAACGAGTTAGCTTGAAATCCAAGCGAAACACATGATTTAGCTTCTTATCAATGCGAAGTAGAAGACTGATCTTCGAATCCTTGCGAAACAAATGGCTTAGCTTCAAATACTTGTGATGTACATGAATAAGCTTCAACAGCATGCAAAACTAGCGAGTTAGCTTCAAATCCATGCGAAACACATGATTTAGCTTGAAATCAATGCGATTTAGAAGGCTTATCTTCGAATCCATGCGAAACAACTGGTTTAGCTTCAAATACCTGTGATATACATGATTTATCTTCAACTGCATGCGAAACAAACGAAATAGCTTTTAATCCATGCGAAACAGATGATTTAGATTAAAATCAATGCGAAGTAGAAGGCTTATTTTGAAATCCATGCGAATCAAATGGTTTAGCTTCACATAATTGTGATATACATGATTTAGCTTCAACTGCATTACGAAACAAACTAGTTAGCTTCAAATTCAAGAGAAACACATGATTCAGTTTCAAATAAAAGCGAAGTAGATGGCATTGCATCAAATCCATGCGAATCAAATGGTTTAGCTGCAAATACTTGTGATATACATGATTTAGCTTCAACTCCATGCGATACAAACGATTAGCTTCAAATGCATGCGAAACACATGATTTAGATTAAAATCAATGCGAAGTAGAAGGCTTATCTTCAAATCCATGCGAATCAAATGGTTGAGCTTCAAATACTTGGGATATGCATGATTCAGCTTCAACTGCATGCGTAACAAATGAGATAGCTTCAAATCTATGCGAAACACATGATTTAGCTTCAAATTCATTCCAACACATGGTTTAGCCTGATATTCGTGCGAAACAAATGGTTCAGTTTCCAATACTTGTGACATACATGATTTAGCTTCAACTGCATGTGAAACGAACGTGTTAGCTTCAAATTCAAGAGAAACACATGATTCAGTTTCAAATAAAAGCGAAGTAGATGGCATAGCATCAAATCCATGCGAATCAAATGGTTTAGCTTCAAATACTTGTGATATACATGATTTATCTTCAACTGCATGCGAAACAAACGAGATAGCTTTAAATCCATCCGAAACAGATGATTTAGATTAAATCAATGCGAAGTAGAAGGCTTATTTTGAAATCCATGCGAAACAAATGGTTTAGCTTCAAATAATTGTGATATACATGATTTAGCTTCAGTTGCATGCGAAACAAACGAGTTAGCTTGAAATCCAAGCGAAACACATGTTTTCGCTTCAAATCAATGCGAAGTAGAAGGCTTATTTTGAAATCCATGCGAATCAAATGGTTGAGCTTCAAATACTTGGGATATACATGATTCAGCTTCAACTGCATGCGTAACAAACGAGTTAGCTTCAAATCTATGCGAAACACATGATTTAGCTTCAAATTCATTCCAAACACATTGTTTAGCCTGATATTCGTGCGATATAAATGGTTCAGCTTCAAATACTTGTGACATACATGATTTAGCTTCAACTGCATGTGAAACGAAAGTGTTAGCATCAAATTCAAGAGAAACACATGATTCAGTTTCAAAAAAAAAACGATGTAGATGGCATAGCATCAAATCCATGCGAATCAAATGGTTTAGCTTCAAATACTTGTGATATACATGATTTAGCTTCAACTCCATGCGATACAAACGATTAGCTTCAAATGCATGCGAAACACATGATTTAGATTAAAATCAATGCGAAGTAGAAGGCTTATCTTCAAATCCATGCGAATCAAATGGTTGAGCTTCAAATACTTGGGATATACATGATTCAGCTTGAACTGCATGCGTAACAAATGAGTTAGCTTCAAATCTATGCGAAACACATGATTTAGCTTCAAATTCATTCCAAACACATGGTTTAGCCTGATATTCGTGCGAAACAAATGGTTCAGCTTCAAATACTTGTGACATACATGATTTAGCTTCAACTGCATGTGAAACGAACGTGTTAGCTTCAAATTCAAGAGAAACACATGATTCAGTTTCAAATAAAAGCGAAGTAGATGGCATTGCATCAAATCCATGCGAATCAAATGGTTTAGCTGCAAATACTTGTGATATACATGATTTAGCTTCAACTCCATGCGATACAAACGATTAGCTTCAAATGCATGCGAACACATGATTTAGATTAAAATCAATGCGAAGTAGAAGGCTTATCTTCAAATCCATGCGAATCAAATGGTTGAGCTTCAAATACTTGGGATATGCATGATTCAGCTTCAACTGCATGCGTAACAAATGAGATAGCTTCAAATCTATGCGAAACACATGATTTAGCTTCAAATTCATTCCAAACACATGGTTTAGCCTGATATTCGTGCGAAACAAATGGTTCAGTTTCCAATACTTGTGACATACATGATTTAGCTTCAACTGCATGTGAAACGAACGTGTTAGCTTCAAATTCAAGAGAAACACATGATTCAGTTTCAAATAAAAGCGAAGTAGATGGCATAGCATCAAATCCATGCGAATCAAATGGTTTAGCTTCAAATACTTGTGATATACATGATTTAGCTTCAACTGCATGCGATACAAACGATTAGCTTCAAATCCATGCGAAACATATGATTTAACTTCAAATCAATGCGAAGTAGAAGGCTGATCTTCGAATCCACGCGAAACAAATGGATTAGCTTCAAATACTTGTGATATACATGATTTATCTTCAACTGCATGCGAAACAAACGAGATAGCTTTAAATCCATCCGAAACAGATGATTTAGATAAAATCAATGCGAAGTAGAAGGCTTATTTTGAAATCCATGCGAATCAAATGGTTTAGCTTCAAATAATTGTGATATACATGATTTAGCTTCAATTGCATGCGAAACAAACGAGTTAGCTTCAAATCCATTCGAAACACATGATTTAGCTTCAAATCAATGCGAAGTAGAAGGCTTATCTTCAAATCCATGCGAAACAAGTGGTTCAGCTTCAAATACTTGTGATCTGCATGATTTAGCTTCAAATGCAAGCGAAACGAACGAGTTAGCTTCAAGTCCATGCGAAACACATGAGTAAGCTTCTTATCAATGCGAAGTAGAAGGCTGATCTTCGAATCCATGCGACACAAATGGTTTAGCTTCAAATACTTGTTTGATACATTATTTAGCTTCAATTGCATGCGAAACAAACGAGTTAGCTTGAAATCCAAGCGAAACACATGTTTTCGCTTCAAATCAATGCGAAGTAGAAGGCTTATTTTGAAATCCATGCGAATCAAATGGTTGAGCTTCAAATACTTGGGATATACATGATTCAGCTTCAACTGCATGCGTAACAAACGAGTTAGCTTCAAATCTATGCGAAACACATGATTTAGCTTCAAATTCATTCCAAACACATTGTTTAGCCTGATATTCGTGCGATATAAATGGTTCAGCTTCAAATACTTGTGACATACATGATTTAGCTTCAACTGCATGTGAAACGAAAGTGTTAGCATCAAATTCAAGAGAAACACATGATTCAGTTTCAAAAAAAAAACGATGTAGATGGCATAGCATCAAATCCATGCGAATCAAATGGTTTAGCTTGAAATACTTGTGATATACATGATTTAGCTTCAACTCCATGCGATACAAACGATTAGCTTCAAATGCATGCAAAACACATGATTTAGATTAAAATCAATGCGAAGTAGAAGGCTTATCTTCAAATCCATGCGAATCAAATGGTTGAGCTTCAAATACTTGGGATATACATGATTCAGCTTGAACTGCATGCGTAACAAATGAGTTAGCTTCAAATCTATGCGAAACACATGATTTAGCTTCAAATTCATTCCAAACACATGGTTTAGCCTGATATTCGTGCGAAACAAATGGTTCAGCTTCAAATACTTGTGACATACATGATTTAGCTTCAACTGCATGTGAAACGAACGTGTTAGCTTCAAATTCAAGAGAAACACATGATTTAGCTTCTTATCAATGCGAAGTAGAAGACTGATCTTCGAATCCTTGCGAAACAAATGGCTTAGCTTCAAATACTTGTGATGTACATGAATAAGCTTCAACAGCATGCAAAACTAGCGAGTTAGCTTCAAATCCATGCGAAACACATGATTTAGCTTGAAATCAATGCGATTTAGAAGGCTTATCTTCGAATCCATGCGAAACAACTGGTTTAGCTTCAAATACCTGTGATATACATGATTTATCTTCAACTGCATGCGAAACAAACGAAATAGCTTTTAATCCATGCGAAACAGATGATTTAGATTAAAATCAATGCGAAGTAGAAGGCTTATTTTGAAATCCATGCGAATCAAATGGTTTAGCTTCAAATAATTGTGATATACATGATTTAGCTTCAACTGCATTACGAAACAAACTTGTTAGCTTCAAATTCAAGAGAAACACATGATTCAGTTTCAAATAAAAGCGAAGTAGATGGCATTGCATCAAATCCATGCGAATCAAATGGTTTAGCTGCAAATACTTGTGATATACATGATTTAGCTTCAACTCCATGCGATACAAACGATTAGCTTCAAATGCATGCGAAACACATGATTTAGATTAAAATCAATGCGAAGTAGAAGGCTTATCTTCAAATCCATGCGAATCAAATGGTTGAGCTTCAAATACTTGGGATATGCATGATTCAGCTTCAACTGCATGCGTAACAAATGAGATAGCTTCAAATCTATGCGAAACACATGATTTAGCTTCAAATTCATTCCAAACACATGGTTTAGCCTGATATTCGTGCGAAACAAATGGTTCAGTTTCCAATACTTGTGACATACATGATTTAGCTTCAACTGCATGTGAAACGAACGTGTTAGCTTCAAATTCAAGAGAAACACATGATTCAGTTTCAAATAAAAGCGAAGTAGATGGCATAGCATCAAATCCATGCGAATCAAATGGTTTAGCTTCAAATACTTGTGATATACATGATTTATCTTCAACTGCATGCGAAACAAACGAGATAGCTTTAAATCCATCCGAAACAGATGATTTAGATTAAAATCAATGCGAAGTAGAAGGCTTATTTTGAAATCCATGCGAAACAAATGGTTTAGCTTCAAATAATTGTGATATACATGATTTAGCTTCAGTTGCATGCGAAACAAACGAGTTAGCTTGAAATCCAAGCGAAACACATGTTTTCGCTTCAAATCAATGCGAAGTAGAAGGCTTATTTTGAAATCCATGCGAATCAAATGGTTGAGCTTCAAATACTTGGGATATACATGATTCAGCTTCAACTGCATGCGTAACAAACGAGTTAGCTTCAAATCTATGCGAAACACATGATTTAGCTTCAAATTCATTCCAAACACATTGTTTAGCCTGATATTCGTGCGATATAAATGGTTCAGCTTCAAATACTTGTGACATACATGATTTAGCTTCAACTGCATGTGAAACGAAAGTGTTAGCATCAAATTCAAGAGAAACACATGATTCAGTTTCAAAAAAAAAACGATGTAGATGGCATAGCATCAAATCCATGCGAATCAAATGGTTTAGCTTCAAATACTTGTGATATACATGATTTAGCTTCAACTCCATGCGATACAAACGATTAGCTTCAAATGCATGCGAAACACATGATTTAGATTAAAATCAATGCGAAGTAGAAGGCTTATCTTCAAATCCATGCGAATCAAATGGTTGAGCTTCAAATACTTGGGATATACATGATTCAGCTTGAACTGCATGCGTAACAAATGAGTTAGCTTCAAATCTATGCGAAACACATGATTTAGCTTCAAATTCATTCCAAACACATGGTTTAGCCTGATATTCGTGCGAAACAAATGGTTCAGCTTCAAATACTTGTGACATACATGATTTAGCTTCAACTGCATTACGAAACAAACTTGTTAGCTTCAAATTCAAGAGAAACACATGATTCAGTTTCAAATAAAAGCGAAGTAGATGGCATTGCATCAAATCCATGCGAATCAAATGGTTTAGCTGCAAATACTTGTGATATACATGATTTAGCTTCAACTCCATGCGATACAAACGATTAGCTTCAAATGCATGCGAAACACATGATTTAGATTAAAATCAATGCGAAGTAGAAGGCTTATCTTCAAATCCATGCGAATCAAATGGTTGAGCTTCAAATACTTGGATATACATGATTCAGCTTCAACTGCATGCGTAACAAACGAGTTAGCTTCAAATCTATGCGAAACACATGATTTAGCTTCAAATTCATTCCAAACACATTGTTTAGCCTGATATTCGTGCGATATAAATGGTTCAGCTTCAAATACTTGTGACATACATGATTTAGCTTCAACTGCATGTGAAACGAAAGTGTTAGCATCAAATTCAAGAGAAACACATGATTCAGTTTCAAAAAAAAAACGATGTAGATGGCATAGCATCAAATCCATGCGAATCAAATGGTTTAGCTTGAAATACTTGTGATATACATGATTTAGCTTCAACTCCATGCGATACAAACGATTAGCTTCAAATGCATGCGAAACACATGATTTAGATTAAAATCAATGCGAAGTAGAAGGCTTATCTTCAAATCCATGCGAATCAAATGGTTGAGCTTCAAATACTTGGGATATACATGATTCAGCTTGAACTGCATGCGTAACAAATGAGTTAGCTTCAAATCTATGCGAAACACATGATTTAGCTTCAAATTCATTCCAAACACATGGTTTAGCCTGATATTCGTGCGAAACAAATGGTTCAGCTTCAAATACTTGTGACATACATGATTTAGCTTCAACTGCATGTGAAACGAACGTGTTAGCTTCAAATTCAAGAGAAACACATGATTCAGTTTCAAATAAAAGCGAAGTAGATGGCATAGCATCAAATCCATGCGAATCAAATGGTTTAGCTTCAAATACTTGTGATATACATGAATTAGCTTCAACTGCATGCGATACAAACGATTAGCTTCAAATCCATGCGAAACATATGATTTAACTTCAAATCAATGCGAAGTAGAAGGCTGATCTTCGAATCAACGCGAAACAAATGGATTAGCTTCAAATACTTGTGATATACATGATTTATCTTCAACTGCATGCGAAACAAACGAGATAGCTTTAAATCCATCCGAAACAGATGATTTAGATTAAAATCAATGCGAAGTAGAAGGCTTATTTTGAAATCCATGCGTAACAAATGGTTTAGCTTCAAATAATTGTGATATACATGATTTAGCTTCAGTTGCATGCGAAACAAACGAGTTAGCTTGAAATCCAAGCGAAACACATGATTTAGCTTCTTATCAATGCGAAGTAGAAGACTGATCTTCGAATCCTTGCGAAACAAATGGCTTAGCTTCAAATACTTGTGATGTACATGAATAAGCTTCAACAGCATGCAAAACTAGCGAGTTAGCTTCAAATCCATGCGAAACACATGATTTAGCTTGAAATCAATGCGATTTAGAAGGCTTATCTTCGAATCCATGCGAAACAACTGGTTTAGCTTCAAATACCTGTGATATACATGATTTATCTTCAACTGCATGCGAAACAAACGAAATAGCTTTTAATCCATGCGAAACAGATGATTTAGATTAAAATCAATGCGAAGTAGAAGGCTTATTTTGAAATCCATGCGAATCAAATGGTTTAGCTTCAAATAATTGTGATATACATGATTTAGCTTCAACTGCATTACGAAACAAACTAGTTAGCTTCAAATTCAAGAGAAACACATGATTCAGTTTCAAATAAAAGCGAAGTAGATGGCATTGCATCAAATCCATGCGAATCAAATGGTTTAGCTTCAAATACTTGTGATATACATGATTTATCTTCAACTGCATGCGAAACAAACGAGATAGCTTTAAATCCATCCGAAACAGATGATTTAGATTAAAATCAATGCGAAGTAGAAGGCTTATTTTGAAATCCATGCGAAACAAATGGTTTAGCTTCAAATAATTGTGATATACATGATTTAGCTTCAGTTGCATGCGAAACAAACGAGTTAGCTTGAAATCCAAGCGAAACACATGTTTTCGCTTCAAATCAATGCGAAGTAGAAGGCTTATTTTGAAATCCATGCGAATCAAATGGTTGAGCTTCAATACTTGGGATATACATGATTCAGCTTCAACTGCATGCGTAACAAACGAGTTAGCTTCAAATCTATGCGAAACACATGATTTAGCTTCAAATTCATTCCAAACACATTGTTTAGCCTGATATTCGTGCGATATAAATGGTTCAGCTTCAAATACTTGTGACATACATGATTTAGCTTCAACTGCATGTGAAACGAAAGTGTTAGCATCAAATTCAAGAGAAACACATGATTCAGTTTCAAAAAAAAAACGATGTAGATGGCATAGCATCAAATCCATGCGAATCAAATGGTTTAGCTTCAAATACTTGTGATATACATGATTTAGCTTCAACTCCATGCGATACAAACGATTAGCTTCAAATGCATGCGAAACACATGATTTAGATTAAAATCAATGCGAAGTAGAAGGCTTATCTTCAAATCCATGCGAATCAAATGGTTGAGCTTCAAATACTTGGGATATACATGATTCAGCTTGAACTGCATGCGTAACAAATGAGTTAGCTTCAAATCTATGCGAAACACATGATTTAGCTTCAAATTCATTCCAAACACATGGTTTAGCCTGATATTCGTGCGAAACAAATGGTTCAGCTTCAAATACTTGTGACATACATGATTTAGCTTCAACTGCATGTGAAACGAACGTGTTAGCTTCAAATTCAAGAGAAACACATGATTCAGTTTCAAATAAAAGCGAAGTAGATGGCATTGCATCAAATCCATGCGAATCAAATGGTTTAGCTGCAAATACTTGTGATATACATGATTTAGCTTCAACTCCATGCGATACAAACGATTAGCTTCAAATGCATGCGAAACACATGATTTAGATTAAAATCAATGCGAAGTAGAAGGCTTATCTTCAAATCCATGCGAATCAAATGGTTGAGCTTCAAATACTTGGGATATGCATGATTCAGCTTCAACTGCATGCGTAACAAATGAGATAGCTTCAAATCTATGCGAAACACATGATTTAGCTTCAAATTCATTCCAAACACATGGTTTAGCCTGATATTCGTGCGAAACAAATGGTTCAGTTTCCAATACTTGTGACATACATGATTTAGCTTCAACTGCATGTGAAACGAACGTGTTAGCTTCAAATTCAAGAGAAACACATGATTCAGTTTCAAATAAAGCGAAGTAGATGGCATAGCATCAAATCCATGCGAATCAAATGGTTTAGCTTCAAATACTTGTGATATACATGATTTAGCTTCAACTGCATGCGATACAAACGATTAGCTTCAAATCCATGCGAAACATATGATTTAACTTCAAATCAATGCGAAGTAGAAGGCTGATCTTCGAATCCACGCGAAACAAATGGATTAGCTTCAAATACTTGTGATATACATGATTTATCTTCAACTGCATGCGAAACAAACGAGATAGCTTTAAATCCATCCGAAACAGATGATTTAGATTAAAATCAATGCGAAGTAGAAGGCTTATTTTGAAATCCATGCGAATCAAATGGTTTAGCTTCAAATAATTGTGATATACATGATTTAGCTTCAATTGCATGCGAAACAAACGAGTTAGCTTCAAATCCATTCGAAACACATGATTTAGCTTCAAATCAATGCGAAGTAGAAGGCTTATCTTCAAATCCATGCGAAACAAGTGGTTCAGCTTCAAATACTTGTGATCTGCATGATTTAGCTTCAAATGCAAGCGAAACGAACGAGTTAGCTTCAAGTCCATGCGAAACACATGAGTAAGCTTCTTATCAATGCGAAGTAGAAGGCTGATCTTCGAATCCATGCGACACAAATGGTTTAGCTTCAAATACTTGTTTGATACATTATTTAGCTTCAATTGCATGCGAAACAAACGAGTTAGCTTGAAATCCAAGCGAAACACATGTTTTCGCTTCAAATCAATGCGAAGTAGAAGGCTTATTTTGAAATCCATGCGAATCAAATGGTTGAGCTTCAAATACTTGGGATATACATGATTCAGCTTCAACTGCATGCGTAACAAACGAGTTAGCTTCAAATCTATGCGAAACACATGATTTAGCTTCAAATTCATTCCAAACACATTGTTTAGCCTGATATTCGTGCGATATAAATGGTTCAGCTTCAAATACTTGTGACATACATGATTTAGCTTCAACTGCATGTGAAACGAAAGTGTTAGCATCAAATTCAAGAGAAACACATGATTCAGTTTCAAAAAAAAAACGATGTAGATGGCATAGCATCAAATCCATGCGAATCAAATGGTTTAGCTTGAAATACTTGTGATATACATGATTTAGCTTCAACTCCATGCGATACAAACGATTAGCTTCAAATGCATGCAAAACACATGATTTAGATTAAAATCAATGCGAAGTAGAAGGCTTATCTTCAAATCCATGCGAATCAAATGGTTGAGCTTCAAATACTTGGGATATACATGATTCAGCTTGAACTGCATGCGTAACAAATGAGTTAGCTTCAAATCTATGCGAAACACATGATTTAGCTTCAAATTCATTCCAAACACATGGTTTAGCCTGATATTCGTGCGAAACAAATGGTTCAGCTTCAAATACTTGTGACATACATGATTTAGCTTCAACTGCATGTGAAACGAACGTGTTAGCTTCAAATTCAAGAGAAACACATGATTTAGCTTCTTATCAATGCGAAGTAGAAGACTGATCTTCGAATCCTTGCGAAACAAATGGCTTAGCTTCAAATACTTGTGATGTACATGAATAAGCTTCAACAGCATGCAAAACTAGCGAGTTAGCTTCAAATCCATGCGAAACACATGATTTAGCTTGAAATCAATGCGATTTAGAAGGCTTATCTTCGAATCCATGCGAAACAACTGGTTTAGCTTCAAATACCTGTGATATACATGATTTATCTTCAACTGCATGCGAAACAAACGAAATAGCTTTTAATCCATGCGAAACAGATGATTTAGATTAAAATCAATGCGAAGTAGAAGGCTTATTTTGAAATCCATGCGAATCAAATGGTTTAGCTTCAAATAATTGTGATATACATGATTTAGCTTCAACTGCATTACGAAACAAACTTGTTAGCTTCAAATTCAAGAGAAACACATGATTCAGTTTCAAATAAAAGCGAAGTAGATGGCATTGCATCAAATCCATGCGAATCAAATGGTTTAGCTGCAAATACTTGTGATATACATGATTTAGCTTCAACTCCATGCGATACAAACGATTAGCTTCAAATGCATGCGAAACACATGATTTAGATTAAAATCAATGCGAAGTAGAAGGCTTATCTTCAAATCCATGCGAATCAAATGGTTGAGCTTCAAATACTTGGGATATGCATGATTCAGCTTCAACTGCATGCGTAACAAATGAGATAGCTTCAAATCTATGCGAAACACATGATTTAGCTTCAAATTCATTCCAAACACATGGTTTAGCCTGATATTCGTGCGAAACAAATGGTTCAGTTTCCAATACTTGTGACATACATGATTTAGCTTCAACTGCATGTGAAACGAACGTGTTAGCTTCAAATTCAAGAGAAACACATGATTCAGTTTCAAATAAAAGCGAAGTAGATGGCATAGCATCAAATCCATGCGAATCAAATGGTTTAGCTTCAAATACTTGTGATATACATGATTTAGCTTCAACTGCATGCGATACAAACGATTAGCTTCAAATCCATGCGAAACATATGATTTAACTTCAAATCAATGCGAAGTAGAAGGCTGATCTTCGAATCCACGCGAAACAAATGGATTAGCTTCAAATACTTGTGATATACATGATTTATCTTCAACTGCATGCGAAACAAACGAGATAGCTTTAAATCCATCCGAAACAGATGATTTAGATTAAAATCAATGCGAAGTAGAAGGCTTATTTTGAAATCCATGCGAATCAAATGGTTTAGCTTCAAATAATTGTGATATACATGATTTAGCTTCAATTGCATGCGAAACAAACGAGTTAGCTTCAAATCCATTCGAAACACATGATTTAGCTTCAAATCAATGCGAAGTAGAAGGCTTATCTTCAAATCCATGCGAAACAAGTGGTTCAGCTTCAAATACTTGTGATCTGCATGATTTAGCTTCAAATGCAAGCGAAACGAACGAGTTAGCTTCAAGTCCATGCGAAACACATGAGTAAGCTTCTTATCAATGCGAAGTAGAAGGCTGATCTTCGAATCCATGCGACACAAATGGTTTAGCTTCAAATACTTGTTTGATACATTATTTAGCTTCAATTGCATGCGAAACAAACGAGTTAGCTTGAAATCCAAGCGAAACACATGTTTTCGCTTCAAATCAATGCGAAGTAGAAGGCTTATTTTGAAATCCATGCGAATCAAATGGTTGAGCTTCAAATACTTGGGATATACATGATTCAGCTTCAACTGCATGCGTAACAAACGAGTTAGCTTCAAATCTATGCGAAACACATGATTTAGCTTCAAATTCATTCCAAACACATTGTTTAGCCTGATATTCGTGCGATATAAATGGTTCAGCTTCAAATACTTGTGACATACATGATTTAGCTTCAACTGCATGTGAAACGAAAGTGTTAGCATCAAATTCAAGAGAAACACATGATTCAGTTTCAAAAAAAAAACGATGTAGATGGCATAGCATCAAATCCATGCGAATCAAATGGTTTAGCTTGAAATACTTGTGATATACATGATTTAGCTTCAACTCCATGCGATACAAACGATTAGCTTCAAATGCATGCAAAACACATGATTTAGATTAAAATCAATGCGAAGTAGAAGGCTTATCTTCAAATCCATGCGAATCAAATGGTTGAGCTTCAAATACTTGGGATATACATGATTCAGCTTGAACTGCATGCGTAACAAATGAGTTAGCTTCAAATCTATGCGAAACACATGATTTAGCTTCAAATTCATTCCAAACACATGGTTTAGCCTGATATTCGTGCGAAACAAATGGTTCAGCTTCAAATACTTGTGACATACATGATTTAGCTTCAACTGCATGTGAAACGAACGTGTTAGCTTCAAATTCAAGAGAAACACATGATTAGCTTCTTATCAATGCGAAGTAGAAGACTGATCTTCGAATCCTTGCGAAACAAATGGCTTAGCTTCAAATACTTGTGATGTACATGAATAAGCTTCAACAGCATGCAAAACTAGCGAGTTAGCTTCAAATCCATGCGAAACACATGATTTAGCTTGAAATCAATGCGATTTAGAAGGCTTATCTTCGAATCCATGCGAAACAACTGGTTTAGCTTCAAATACCTGTGATATACATGATTTATCTTCAACTGCATGCGAAACAAACGAAATAGCTTTTAATCCATGCGAAACAGATGATTTAGATTAAAATCAATGCGAAGTAGAAGGCTTATTTTGAAATCCATGCGAATCAAATGGTTTAGCTTCAAATAATTGTGATATACATGATTTAGCTTCAACTGCATTACGAAACAAACTTGTTAGCTTCAAATTCAAGAGAAACACATGATTCAGTTTCAAATAAAAGCGAAGTAGATGGCATTGCATCAAATCCATGCGAATCAAATGGTTTAGCTGCAAATACTTGTGATATACATGATTTAGCTTCAACTCCATGCGATACAAACGATTAGCTTCAAATGCATGCGAAACACATGATTTAGATTAAAATCAATGCGAAGTAGAAGGCTTATCTTCAAATCCATGCGAATCAAATGGTTGAGCTTCAAATACTTGGGATATGCATGATTCAGCTTCAACTGCATGCGTAACAAATGAGATAGCTTCAAATCTATGCGAAACACATGATTTAGCTTCAAATTCATTCCAAACACATGGTTTAGCCTGATATTCGTGCGAAACAAATGGTTCAGTTTCCAATACTTGTGACATACATGATTTAGCTTCAACTGCATGTGAAACGAACGTGTTAGCTTCAAATTCAAGAGAAACACATGATTCAGTTTCAAATAAAAGCGAAGTAGATGGCATAGCATCAAATCCATGCGAATCAAATGGTTTAGCTTCAAATACTTGTGATATACATGATTTATCTTCAACTGCATGCGAAACAAACGAGATAGCTTTAAATCCATCCGAAACAGATGATTTAGATTAAAATCAATGCGAAGTAGAAGGCTTATTTTGAAATCCATGCGAAACAAATGGTTTAGCTTCAAATAATTGTGATATACATGATTTAGCTTCAGTTGCATGCGAAACAAACGAGTTAGCTTGAAATCCAAGCGAAACACATGTTTTCGCTTCAAATCAATGCGAAGTAGAAGGCTTATTTTGAAATCCATGCGAATCAAATGGTTGAGCTTCAAATACTTGGGATATACATGATTCAGCTTCAACTGCATGCGTAACAAACGAGTTAGCTTCAAATCTATGCGAAACACATGATTTAGCTTCAAATTCATTCCAAACACATTGTTTAGCCTGATATTCGTGCGATATAAATGGTTCAGCTTCAAATACTTGTGACATACATGATTTAGCTTCAACTGCATGTGAAACGAAAGTGTTAGCATCAAATTCAAGAGAAACACATGATTCAGTTTCAAAAAAAAACGATGTAGATGGCATAGCATCAAATCCATGCGAATCAAATGGTTTAGCTTCAAATACTTGTGATATACATGATTTAGCTTCAACTCCATGCGATACAAACGATTAGCTTCAAATGCATGCGAAACACATGATTTAGATTCAAATCAATGCGAAGTAGAAGGCTTATCTTCAAATCCATGCGAATCAAATGGTTGAGCTTCAAATACTTGGGATATACATGATTCAGCTTGAACTGCATGCGTAACAAATGAGTTAGCTTCAAATCTATGCGAAACACATGATTTAGCTTCAAATTCATTCCAAACACATGGTTTAGCCTGATATTCGTGCGAAACAAATGGTTCAGCTTCAAATACTTGTGACATACATGATTTAGCTTCAACTGCATTACGAAACAAACTTGTTAGCTTCAAATTCAAGAGAAACACATGATTCAGTTTCAAATAAAAGCGAAGTAGATGGCATTGCATCAAATCCATGCGAATCAAATGGTTTAGCTGCAAATACTTGTGATATACATGATTTAGCTTCAACTCCATGCGATACAAACGATTAGCTTCAAATGCATGCGAAACACATGATTTAGATTAAAATCAATGCGAAGTAGAAGGCTTATCTTCAAATCCATGCGAATCAAATGGTTGAGCTTCAAATACTTGGGATATGCATGATTCAGCTTCAACTGCATGCGTAACAAATGAGATAGCTTCAAATCTATGCGAAACACATGATTTAGCTTCAAATTCATTCCAAACACATGGTTTAGCCTGATATTCGTGCGAAACAAATGGTTCAGTTTCCAATACTTGTGACATACATGATTTAGCTTCAACTGCATGTGAAACGAACGTGTTAGCTTCAAATTCAAGAGAAACACATGATTCAGTTTCAAATAAAAGCGAAGTAGATGGCATAGCATCAAATCCATGCGAATCAAATGGTTTAGCTTCAAATACTTGTGATATACATGATTTATCTTCAACTGCATGCGAAACAAACGAGATAGCTTTAAATCCATCCGAAACAGATGATTTAGATTAAAATCAATGCGAAGTAGAAGGCTTATTTTGAAATCCATGCGAAACAAATGGTTTAGCTTCAAATAATTGTGATATACATGATTTAGCTTCAGTTGCATGCGAAACAAACGAGTTAGCTTGAAATCCAAGCGAAACACATGTTTTCGCTTCAAATCAATGCGAAGTAGAAGGCTTATTTTGAAATCCATGCGAATCAAATGGTTGAGCTTCAAATACTTGGGATATACATGATTCAGCTTCAACTGCATGCGTAACAAACGAGTTAGCTTCAAATCTATGCGAAACACATGATTTAGCTTCAAATTCATTCCAAACACATTGTTTAGCCTGATATTCGTGCGATATAAATGGTTCAGCTTCAAATACTTGTGACATACATGATTTAGCTTCAACTGCATGTGAAACGAAAGTGTTAGCATCAAATTCAAGAGAAACACATGATTCAGTTTCAAAAAAAAAACGATGTAGATGGCATAGCATCAAATCCATGCGAATCAAATGGTTTAGCTTCAAATACTTGTGATATACATGATTTAGCTTCAACTCCATGCGATACAAACGATTAGCTTCAAATGCATGCGAAACACATGATTTAGATTAAAATCAATGCGAAGTAGAAGGCTTATCTTCAAATCCATGCGAATCAAATGGTTGAGCTTCAAATACTTGGGATATACATGATTCAGCTTGAACTGCATGCGTAACAAATGAGTTAGCTTCAAATCTATGCGAAACACATGATTTAGCTTCAAATTCATTCCAAACACATGGTTTAGCCTGATATTCGTGCGAAACAAATGGTTCAGCTTCAAATACTTGTGACATACATGATTTAGCTTCAACTGCATGTGAAACGAACGTGTTAGCTTCAAATTCAAGAGAAACACATGATTCAGTTTCAAATAAAAGCGAAGTAGATGGCATTGCATCAAATCCATGCGAATCAAATGGTTTAGCTGCAAATACTTGTGATATACATGATTTAGCTTCAACTCCATGCGATACAAACGATTAGCTTCAAATGCATGCGAAACACATGATTTAGATTAAAATCAATGCGAAGTAGAAGGCTTATCTTCAAATCCATGCGAATCAAATGGTTGAGCTTCAAATACTTGGGATATACATGATTCAGCTTGAACTGCATGCGTAACAAATGAGTTAGCTTCAAATCTATGCGAAACACATGATTTAGCTTCAAATTCATTCCAAACACATGGTTTAGCCTGATATTCGTGCGAAACAAATGGTTCAGCTTCAAATACTTGTGACATACATGATTTAGCTTCAACTGCATGTGAAACGAACGTGTTAGCTTCAAATTCAAGAGAAACACATGATTCAGTTTCAAATAAAAGCGAAGTAGATGGCATTGCATCAAATCCATGCGAATCAAATGGTTTAGCTGCAAATACTTGTGATATACATGATTTAGCTTCAACTCCATGCGATACAAACGATTAGCTTCAAATGCATGCGAAACACATGATTTAGATTAAAATCAATGCGAAGTAGAAGGCTTATCTTCAAATCCATGCGAATCAAATGGTTGAGCTTCAAATACTTGGGATATGCATGATTCAGCTTCAACTGCATGCGTAACAAATGAGATAGCTTCAAATCTATGCGAAACACATGATTTAGCTTCAAATTCATTCCAAACACATGGTTTAGCCTGATATTCGTGCGAAACAAATGGTTCAGTTTCCAATACTTGTGACATACATGATTTAGCTTCAACTGCATGTGAAACGAACGTGTTAGCTTCAAATTCAAGAGAAACACATGATTCAGTTTCAAATAAAAGCGAAGTAGATGGCATAGCATCAAATCCATGCGAATCAAATGGTTTAGCTTCAAATACTTGTGATATACATGATTTAGCTTCAACTGCATGCGATACAAACGATTAGCTTCAAATCCATGCGAAACATATGATTTAACTTCAAATCAATGCGAAGTAGAAGGCTGATCTTCGAATCCACGCGAAACAAATGGATTAGCTTCAAATACTTGTGATATACATGATTTATCTTCAACTGCATGCGAAACAAACGAGATAGCTTTAAATCCATCCGAAACAGATGATTTAGATTAAAATCAATGCGAAGTAGAAGGCTTATTTTGAAATCCATGCGAATCAAATGGTTTAGCTTCAAATAATTGTGATATACATGATTTAGCTTCAATTGCATGCGAAACAAACGAGTTAGCTTCAAATCCATTCGAAACACATGATTTAGCTTCAAATCAATGCGAAGTAGAAGGCTTATCTTCAAATCCATGCGAAACAAGTGGTTCAGCTTCAAATACTTGTGATCTGCATGATTTAGCTTCAAATGCAAGCGAAACGAACGAGTTAGCTTCAAGTCCATGCGAAACACATGAGTAAGCTTCTTATCAATGCGAAGTAGAAGGCTGATCTTCGAATCCATGCGACACAAATGGTTTAGCTTCAAATACTTGTTTGATACATTATTTAGCTTCAATTGCATGCGAAACAAACGAGTTAGCTTGAAATCCAAGCGAAACACATGTTTTCGCTTCAAATCAATGCGAAGTAGAAGGCTTATTTTGAAATCCATGCGAATCAAATGGTTGAGCTTCAAATACTTGGGATATACATGATTCAGCTTCAACTGCATGCGTAACAAACGAGTTAGCTTCAAATCTATGCGAAACACATGATTTAGCTTCAAATTCATTCCAAACACATTGTTTAGCCTGATATTCGTGCGATATAAATGGTTCAGCTTCAAATACTTGTGACATACATGATTTAGCTTCAACTGCATGTGAAACGAAAGTGTTAGCATCAAATTCAAGAGAAACACATGATTCAGTTTCAAAAAAAAAACGATGTAGATGGCATAGCATCAAATCCATGCGAATCAAATGGTTTAGCTTGAAATACTTGTGATATACATGATTTAGCTTCAACTCCATGCGATACAAACGATTAGCTTCAAATGCATGCGAAACACATGATTTAGATTAAAATCAATGCGAAGTAGAAGGCTTATCTTCAAATCCATGCGAATCAAATGGTTGAGCTTCAAATACTTGGGATATACATGATTCAGCTTGAACTGCATGCGTAACAAATGAGTTAGCTTCAAATCTATGCGAAACACATGATTTAGCTTCAAATTCATTCCAAACACATGGTTTAGCCTGATATTCGTGCGAAACAAATGGTTCAGCTTCAAATACTTGTGACATACATGATTTAGCTTCAACTGCATGTGAAACGAACGTGTTAGCTTCAAATTCAAGAGAAACACATGATTCAGTTTCAAATAAAAGCGAAGTAGATGGCATAGCATCAAATCCATGCGAATCAAATGGTTTAGCTTCAAATACTTGTGATATACATGAATTAGCTTCAACTGCATGCGATACAAACGATTAGCTTCAAATCCATGCGAAACATATGATTTAACTTCAAATCAATGCGAAGTAGAAGGCTGATCTTCGAATCAACGCGAAACAAATGGATTAGCTTCAAATACTTGTGATATACATGATTTATCTTCAACTGCATGCGAAACAAACGAGATAGCTTTAAATCCATCCGAAACAGATGATTTAGATTAAAATCAATGCGAAGTAGAAGGCTTATTTTGAAATCCATGCGTAACAAATGGTTTAGCTTCAAATAATTGTGATATACATGATTTAGCTTCAGTTGCATGCGAAACAAACGAGTTAGCTTGAAATCCAAGCGAAACACATGATTTAGCTTCTTATCAATGCGAAGTAGAAGACTGATCTTCGAATCCTTGCGAAACAAATGGCTTAGCTTCAAATACTTGTGATGTACATGAATAAGCTTCAACAGCATGCAAAACTAGCGAGTTAGCTTCAAATCCATGCGAAACACATGATTTAGCTTGAAATCAATGCGATTTAGAAGGCTTATCTTCGAATCCATGCGAAACAACTGGTTTAGCTTCAAATACCTGTGATATACATGATTTATCTTCAACTGCATGCGAAACAAACGAAATAGCTTTTAATCCATGCGAAACAGATGATTTAGATTAAAATCAATGCGAAGTAGAAGGCTTATTTTGAAATCCATGCGAATCAAATGGTTTAGCTTCAAATAATTGTGATATACATGATTTAGCTTCAACTGCATTACGAAACAAACTAGTTAGCTTCAAATTCAAGAGAAACACATGATTCAGTTTCAAATAAAAGCGAAGTAGATGGCATTGCATCAAATCCATGCGAATCAAATGGTTTAGCTGCAAATACTTGTGATATACATGATTTAGCTTCAACTCCATGCGATACAAACGATTAGCTTCAAATGCATGCGAAACACATGATTTAGATTAAAATCAATGCGAAGTAGAAGGCTTATCTTCAAATCCATGCGAATCAAATGGTTGAGCTTCAAATACTTGGGATATGCATGATTCAGCTTCAACTGCATGCGTAACAAATGAGATAGCTTCAAATCTATGCGAAACACATGATTTAGCTTCAAATTCATTCCAAACACATGGTTTAGCCTGATATTCGTGCGAAACAAATGGTTCAGTTTCCAATACTTGTGACATACATGATTTAGCTTCAACTGCATGTGAAACGAACGTGTTAGCTTCAAATTCAAGAGAAACACATGATTCAGTTTCAAATAAAAGCGAAGTAGATGGCATAGCATCAAATCCATGCGAATCAAATGGTTTAGCTTCAAATACTTGTGATATACATGATTTATCTTCAACTGCATGCGAAACAAACGAGATAGCTTTAAATCCATCCGAAACAGATGATTTAGATTAAAATCAATGCGAAGTAGAAGGCTTATTTTGAAATCCATGCGAAACAAATGGTTTAGCTTCAAATAATTGTGATATACATGATTTAGCTTCAGTTGCATGCGAAACAAACGAGTTAGCTTGAAATCCAAGCGAAACACATGTTTTCGCTTCAAATCAATGCGAAGTAGAAGGCTTATTTTGAAATCCATGCGAATCAAATGGTTGAGCTTCAAATACTTGGGATATACATGATTCAGCTTCAACTGCATGCGTAACAAACGAGTTAGCTTCAAATCTATGCGAAACACATGATTTAGCTTCAAATTCATTCCAAACACATTGTTTAGCCTGATATTCGTGCGATATAAATGGTTCAGCTTCAAATACTTGTGACATACATGATTTAGCTTCAACTGCATGTGAAACGAAAGTGTTAGCATCAAATTCAAGAGAAACACATGATTCAGTTTCAAAAAAAAAACGATGTAGATGGCATAGCATCAAATCCATGCGAATCAAATGGTTTAGCTTCAAATACTTGTGATATACATGATTTAGCTTCAACTCCATGCGATACAAACGATTAGCTTCAAATGCATGCGAAACACATGATTTAGATTAAAATCAATGCGAAGTAGAAGGCTTATCTTCAAATCCATGCGAATCAAATGGTTGAGCTTCAAATACTTGGGATATACATGATTCAGCTTGAACTGCATGCGTAACAAATGAGTTAGCTTCAAATCTATGCGAAACACATGATTTAGCTTCAAATTCATTCCAAACACATGGTTTAGCCTGATATTCGTGCGAAACAAATGGTTCAGCTTCAAATACTTGTGACATACATGATTTAGCTTCAACTGCATGTGAAACGAACGTGTTAGCTTCAAATTCAAGAGAAACACATGATTCAGTTTCAAATAAAAGCGAAGTAGATGGCATTGCATCAAATCCATGCGAATCAAATGGTTTAGCTGCAAATACTTGTGATATACATGATTTAGCTTCAACTCCATGCGATACAAACGATTAGCTTCAAATGCATGCGAAACACATGATTTAGATTAAAATCAATGCGAAGTAGAAGGCTTATCTTCAAATCCATGCGAATCAAATGGTTGAGCTTCAAATACTTGGGATATGCATGATTCAGCTTCAACTGCATGCGTAACAAATGAGATAGCTTCAAATCTATGCGAAACACATGATTTAGCTTCAAATTCATTCCAAACACATGGTTTAGCCTGATATTCGTGCGAAACAAATGGTTCAGTTTCCAATACTTGTGACATACATGATTTAGCTTCAACTGCATGTGAAACGAACGTGTTAGCTTCAAATTCAAGAGAAACACATGATTCAGTTTCAAATAAAAGCGAAGTAGATGGCACAGCATCAAATCCATGCGAATCAAATGGTTTAGCTTCAAATACTTGTGATATACATGATTTAGCTTCAACTGCATGCGATACAAACGATTAGCTTCAAATCCATGCGAAACATATGATTTAACTTCAAATCAATGCGAAGTAGAAGGCTGATCTTCGAATCCACGCGAAACAAATGGATTAGCTTCAAATACTTGTGATATACATGATTTATCTTCAACTGCATGCGAAACAAACGAGATAGCTTTAAATCCATCCGAAACAGATGATTTAGATTAAAATCAATGCGAAGTAGAAGGCTTATTTTGAAATCCATGCGAATCAAATGGTTTAGCTTCAAATAATTGTGATATACATGATTTAGCTTCAATTGCATGCGAAACAAACGAGTTAGCTTCAAATCCATTCGAAACACATGATTTAGCTTCAAATCAATGCGAAGTAGAAGGCTTATCTTCAAATCCATGCGAAACAAGTGGTTCAGCTTCAAATACTTGTGATCTGCATGATTTAGCTTCAAATGCAAGCGAAACGAACGAGTTAGCTTCAAGTCCATGCGAAACACATGAGTAAGCTTCTTATCAATGCGAAGTAGAAGGCTGATCTTCGAATCCATGCGACACAAATGGTTTAGCTTCAAATACTTGTTTGATACATTATTTAGCTTCAATTGCATGCGAAACAAACGAGTTAGCTTGAAATCCAAGCGAAACACATGTTTTCGCTTCAAATCAATGCGAAGTAGAAGGCTTATTTTGAAATCCATGCGAATCAAATGGTTGAGCTTCAAATACTTGGGATATACATGATTCAGCTTCAACTGCATGCGTAACAAACGAGTTAGCTTCAAATCTATGCGAAACACATGATTTAGCTTCAAATTCATTCCAAACACATTGTTTAGCCTGATATTCGTGCGATATAAATGGTTCAGCTTCAAATACTTGTGACATACATGATTTAGCTTCAACTGCATGTGAAACGAAAGTGTTAGCATCAAATTCAAGAGAAACACATGATTCAGTTTCAAAAAAAAAAACGATGTAGATGGCATAGCATCAAATCCATGCGAATCAAATGGTTTAGCTTGAAATACTTGTGATATACATGATTTAGCTTCAACTCCATGCGATACAAACGATTAGCTTCAAATGCATGCAAAACACATGATTTAGATTAAAATCAATGCGAAGTAGAAGGCTTATCTTCAAATCCATGCGAATCAAATGGTTGAGCTTCAAATACTTGGGATATACATGATTCAGCTTGAACTGCATGCGTAACAAATGAGTTAGCTTCAAATCTATGCGAAACACATGATTTAGCTTCAAATTCATTCCAAACACATGGTTTAGCCTGATATTCGTGCGAAACAAATGGTTCAGCTTCAAATACTTGTGACATACATGATTTAGCTTCAACTGCATGTGAAACGAACGTGTTAGCTTCAAATTCAAGAGAAACACATGATTCAGTTTCAAATAAAAGCGAAGTAGATGGCATAGCATCAAATCCATGCGAATCAAATGGTTTAGCTTCAAATACTTGTGATATACATGAATTAGCTTCAACTGCATGCGATACAAACGATTAGCTTCAAATCCATGCGAAACATATGATTTAACTTCAAATCAATGCGAAGTAGAAGGCTGATCTTCGAATCAACGCGAAACAAATGGATTAGCTTCAAATACTTGTGATATACATGATTTATCTTCAACTGCATGCGAAACAAACGAGATAGCTTTAAATCCATCCGAAACAGATGATTTAGATTAAAATCAATGCGAAGTAGAAGGCTTATTTTGAAATCCATGCGAAACAAATGGTTTAGCTTCAAATAATTGTGATATACATGATTTAGCTTCAGTTGCATGCGAAACAAACGAGTTAGCTTGAAATCCAAGCGAAACACATGATTTAGCTTCTTATCAATGCGAAGTAGAAGACTGATCTTCGAATCCTTGCGAAACAAATGGCTTAGCTTCAAATACTTGTGATGTACATGAATAAGCTTCAACAGCATGCAAAACTAGCGAGTTAGCTTCAAATCCATGCGAAACACATGATTTAGCTTCAAATTCATTCCAAACACATTGTTTAGCCTGATATTCGTGCGATATAAATGGTTCAGCTTCAAATACTTGTGACATACATGATTTAGCTTCAACTGCATGTGAAACGAAAGTGTTAGCATCAAATTCAAGAGAAACACATGATTCAGTTTCAAAAAAAAAACGATGTAGATGGCATAGCATCAAATCCATGCGAATCAAATGGTTTAGCTTCAAATACTTGTGATATACATGATTTAGCTTCAACTCCATGCGATACAAACGATTAGCTTCAAATGCATGCGAAACACATGATTTAGATTAAAATCAATGCGAAGTAGAAGGCTTATCTTCAAATCCATGCGAATCAAATGGTTGAGCTTCAAATACTTGGGATATACATGATTCAGCTTGAACTGCATGCGTAACAAATGAGTTAGCTTCAAATCTATGCGAAACACATGATTTAGCTTCAAATTCATTCCAAACACATGGTTTAGCCTGATATTCGTGCGAAACAAATGGTTCAGCTTCAAATACTTGTGACATACATGATTTAGCTTCAACTGCATGTGAAACGAACGTGTTAGCTTCAAATTCAAGAGAAACACATGATTCAGTTTCAAATAAAAGCGAAGTAGATGGCATAGCATCAAATCCATGCGAATCAAATGGTTTAGCTTCAAATACTTGTGATATATATGAATTAGCTTCAACTGCATGCGATACAAACGATTAGCTTCAAATCCATGCGAAACATATGATTTAACTTCAAATCAATGCGAAGTAGAAGGCTTATTTTGAAATCCATGCGAAACAAATGGTTTAGCTTCAAATAATTGTGATATACATGATTTAGCTTCAGTTGCATGCGAAACAATCGAGTTAGCTTGAAATCCAAGCGAAACACATGAGTTAGCTTCTTATCAATGCGAAGTAGAAGACTGATCTTCGAATCCTTGCGAAACAAATGGCTTAGCTTCAAATACTTGTGATGTACATGAATAAGCTTCAACAGCATGCAAAACTAGCGAGTTAGCTTCAAATCCATGCGAAACACATGATTTAGCTTGAAATCAATGCGATTTAGAAGGCTTATCTTCGAATCCATGCGAAACAACTGGTTTAGCTTCAAATACCTGTGATATACATGATTTATCTTCAACTGCATGCGAAACAAACGAAATAGCTTTTAATCCATGCGAAACAGATGATTTAGATTAAAATCAATGCGAAGTAGAAGGCTTATTTTGAAATCCATGCGAATCAAATGGTTTAGCTTCAAATAATTGTGATATACATGATTTAGCTTCAACTGCATTACGAAACAAACTAGTTAGCTTCAAAATCAAGAGAAACACATGATTCAGTTTCAAATAAAAGCGAAGTAGATGGCATTGCATCAAATCCATGCGAATCAAATGGTTTAGCTGCAAATACTTGTGATATACATGATTTAGCTTCAACTCCATGCGATACAAACGATTAGCTTCAAATGCATGCGAAACACATGATTTAGATTAAAATCAATGCGAAGTAGAAGGCTTATCTTCAAATCCATGCGAATCAAATGGTTGAGCTTCAAATACTTGGGATATACATGAATAAGCTTCAACAGAATGCAAAATTAGCGAGTTAGCTTCAAATCTATGCGAAACATATGATTTAGCTTGACATCAATGCGATTTAGAAGGCTTATATTCGAATCCATGCGAAACAAATGGTTTAGCTTCAAATACCTGTGATATACATGATTTATCTTCAACTGCATGCGAAAAAAACGAGATAGCTTTAAATCCATCCGAAACAGATGATTTAGATTAAAATCAATGCGAAGTAGAAGGCTTATTTTGAAATCCATGCGAATCACATGATTTAGCTTTAAATCAATACGAGGTAGATGGCTGATCTTCGAAGCCATGCGAAACAAATGGTTTAGCTTCAAATACTTGTTTGATACATTATCTAGCTTCAATTACATGCGAAACAAACGAGTTAGCTTGAAATGCAAGCGAAACACATGATTTAGCATCAAATCAATGCAAAGTAGAAGGCTTATTTTGAAATCCATGCGAATCAACTGGTTTAGCTTCAAATAACTGTGATATACATGATTTAGCTTCAACAGCATGAAAACTGACGAGTTAGATTCAAATCCATGCGAAACACATGATTTTGCTTCAAATCAATGCGAAGTAGAAGGCTTATCTTCAAATCCATGCGAATCAAATGGTTTAGCTTCAAATAATTGTGATATGCATGATTTATCTTCAACTGCATGCGAAACAAACGAGATAGTTTTAATCCATGCGAAACAGATGATTTAGATTAAAATCAATGCGAAGTAGAAGGCTTATTCTGAAATCCATGCGAATCAAATGGTTTAGCTTCAAATACTTGTTTGATACATTATCTAGCTTCAATTACATGCGAAACAAACGAGTTAGCTTGAAATGCAAGCGAAACACATGATTTAGCATCAAATCAATGCAAAGTAGAAGGCTTATTTTGAAATCCATGCGAGTCAAATGGTTTAGCTTCAAATAATTGTGATATACATGATTTAGCTTCAACTGCATGCGAAACAAACGAGTTAGCTTCAAATCCAAGCGAAAAACATGAGTTAGCATCAAGTCAACACGAAGTTGAAGGCTTAGCTTCAAATCCATGCGAAACACCCGATTTAGCATCAAATCAATGCGACGTAGAAGACTTAGTTTCAGATCCATGCGAATCAAATGGTTTAGCTGCATATACTTGTCATGTACATGATTTAGCTTCAAATGCAGGCGAAACAAACGAGTTAGCTTCGAATCCCTGCGAAACACATGACTCAGCTTCAAATTCATTCGAAACACATGGTTTAGCTTAATATTCATGCGAAACAAATGGTTCAGCTACAAATACTTGTGATATACATGATTTAGTTTCAACTGCATGCGAAACAAACAAGTTAGTTTTAAATCCATGTGAAACACTTGATTTAGCTTCAAATCAAAGCGAAGTAGATGGCTGATCTTCGAATCCATGCGAAACAAATTGTTTAGCTTCAAATACTTGTTTGATACATTATTTAGCTTCAATTGCATGCGAAACACATGATTCAGCTTCAAATCAATGCGAAGTAGAAGGCTTAGTTTCAAATACGTTAGAAACAAATGGAATAGCTTCAAATAATCGTGATATACATAATTTAGCGTCAACTGCGTGCGAAACAAACCAGTTAGCTTCAAATTCATGCGGAGCACATGATTTAGCTTCTAATCAATGCGAAGTAGAAGGCTTAGATGCAAAACCATGCGAAACAAATGGTTTAGCTTCAAATAATTGTGATATACATGATTTAGCTTCAACTGCATGCGAATCGAATGAGTTATATTCAAATCCAAGCGAAACACATGATTTAGCTTCAAATCAATGCGAAGTAGAAGGCTTAGTTTCAAATCCATGCGAATGAAATGGAATAGCTTCAAATAATCGTGATATACATAATTTAGCGTCAACTGCGTGCGAAACAAACGAGTTAGCTTCAAATTCATGCGGAACACATGATTTAGCTTCTAATCAATGCGAAGTAGAAGGCTTAGATACAAAACCATGCGAAACAAATGGTTTAGCTTCAAATAATTGTGATATACATGATTTACCTTCAACTGCATGCGAATCGAACGAGTTATCTTCAAATCCAAGCGAAACACATGATTTAGCTTCAAATCAATGCGAAGTAGAAGGCTTAGTTTCAAATCCATGCGAATCAAATGGTTTAGCTGCATATACTTGTCATGTACATGATTACCTTCATATGCAGGCGAAACAAACGAGTTAGCTTCGAATCCCTGCGAAACACATGATTTAGCTTCAAATTCATTCGAAACACATGGTTTAGCTTAATATTCATGCGAAACAAATGGTTCAGCTTCAAATACTTGTGATATACATGATTTAGTTTCAACTGCATGCGAAACAAACAAGTTAGTTTTAAATCCAAGCGAAACGCATGATTTAGCTTCAAATCCATCTGAAGTAGAAGGCTTAGCTTCAAACCCATTCGACACAAATGATTTAGCTTCAAACACTTGCCATATAAGTGATATAGCTTGAAATGCAGGCGAATCAAACGAGTTAGCTACAAATCCGTGCGAAACGCATGATTTAGCTTCAAATGAATGCGAAGTAGAAGGATTAGCTGCAAATCCATGCGAAACGAATGAGTGACCTTCAAATACTTGCGAATATAAGTGATATAGCTCCAAATGCAGGCGAAAAAAACGAGTTAGATACAAATCCATGCGAAATGCATGTTTTAGCTTCAACTCAATGCGAAGCAGAAGGCTTCGTTTCAAATCCATGCGAATCAAATGGAATAGCTTCAAATAATAGTGATATACGCGATTTAGCGTCAACTGCGTGCGAAACAAACGAGTTAGCTACAAATCCATGCGAAACACATGATTTAGCTTCAAAACAATCCGAAGTAGAAGGATTAGCTTCAAATCCATGCGAAACACATGATATAGCATATAAATACATGAGAAACAAATGATTTATCTCCAGATAATTGCGGTATAAGTGATACAGATTCAAATGCAGGCGAAATAATCGAGATAGCTCCAAATCAATGCCAAACACTTGATTTAGCTTTAAATCAATGCGAAGTAGAAGGCTTATCTTCGAATCCATGCGAAACAAATGGTTTAGCTTCAAATGCTTGTAATATACATGATTTAGCTTCAGCAGCATGCGAAACAAACGTGTTAACTTCAAATCCATACGAAACACATGATTTAGCTTCAATTCAATGCGTGGTTGAAGGCTTATCTTCGAATCCATGCGAAACAAATGGTTTAGCTTCAAATCATTGCGAAGTAGAAGGCTTAGCTTCAAATCCATTCGAATCAAATGTTTTAGCTTCAAATACTTGTGATATACATGACTTACATTCAACAGCAAGCGAAACAAACGAGTTAGCATCAAATCCATGCGAAACACATGATTTAGCATCAAATCAAGGCGAAGTAGAAGGCTTACCTTCGAATCCATGCGAAACAAGTGGTTTAGCTTCAAATACTTGTGATATACATGATTTAGCTTCAACTGCAAGCGAAACCAACGAGTTAGCTGCAAATCCATGCAAAGCACATGATTTAGCCTCAAATCAATGCGAAGTAGAAGGCTTATCTTCAAATCCATGCGAAACGAATGATTGACATTCAAATGCTTGCGAATATAAGTGATATAGCTTCAAATGCTGGCGAAACAAACGAGTTAGCTTCAAATCCATGCAAAACACATGATTTAGATTCAAATCAATGCGAAGTAGAAGGCTTAGCTTCAAATCCATGCGAAACACATGATTTAGCTTAAAATTCATGCGAAGCATATGGTTTAGCTTCAAATACTTGTTATATACAAGATTTACCTTCAACTAAGTGCGACACAACCGAGTCAGCTTCAAATCCATGCGAAACACATGATATAGCATATAAATACATGAGAAACAAATGATTTATCTCCAGATAATTGCGGTATAAGTGATACAGATTCAAATGCAGGCGAAATAATCGAGATAGCTCCAAATCAATGCCAAACACTTGATTTAGCTTTAAATCAATGCGAAGTAGAAGGCATAGCTTCAAATCCATGCGAACCGAATGATTTGGCTTCAAATACTTGCGAATATAAGTGATATAGCTGCAACTGCATGCGAAACAAATGTGTTATCTTCAAATCCATGCGCAACCACATGATTTAGCTTCAAATAAATGCGAAGTAGAAGGCTTAGCTTCAAATCCATGCGAAACGAATGATTGAGCTCCAAATGCTTGCGAATATAAGTGATATAGCTTCAAATGCAGACGAAGCAAACGAGTTAGCTTCAAATTCATGCCAAACACATGATTTAGCTTCAAATCAATGCGAAATAGAAGGCATATCTTCGAATCCATGCGAAACTAATGTTTAGCTTCAGATACCTGTGATATACATGATTTAGTTTCAACTGCATGCGAAACAAACGTGTTATCTGCAAATCCATGCGCAACCACATGATTTAGCTTCAAATAAATGCGAAGTAGAAGGCTTAGCTTCAAATCCATGCGAAACGAATGATTTAGCTTCAAATGAATGCGAAGTAGAAGGCTTAGCTTCAAATCCATGCGAAACACATGATATAGTTTCAAATTCATGAGAAACACATGGTTCAGCTTAATATTCATGCGAAACAGATGGTTTAGATTTAGATATTTGTGATAAACATGATTTAGCTTCAACTGCATGCGAATCAAACGAGTTAGCCTCGAATCCATGCGAAACACATGATTTAGCTTCAAATCAATGCGAAGTAGAAGGCTTAGCTTCAAATCCATGCGACACGAATGATTTAGCTTCATATACTTGCGATGTAAGTGATATATCTTCAAATGCAGGCGAAACAAACGAGTGAGCTTCAAATCCAAGCGTAACACATGATTTGACTTCAAATCAATGCAAAGTAGAAGGCTTAGCTTCCAATCCATGCCAATCGAATTATTTAGCTTCAAATGCTTGCGAATATAAGTGATATAGATTCAACTGCATGCTAAACAAACGAGATAGCTTCAAATCCATGCGAAACACATGATTTAACTTCAAATCAATGCGAAGTAGAAGTCATAGCTTCAAATCCATGCGAACCGAATGATTTGGCTTCAAATATTTGCGAATATAAGTGATATAGCTTCAACTGCATGCGAAACAAACGTGTTATCTGCAAATCCATGCGCAACCACATGATTTAGCTTCAAATAAATGCGAAGTAGAAGGCTTAGCTTCAAATCCATGCGAAACGAATGATTGAGCTCCAAATGCTTGCGAATATAAGTGATATAGCTACAAATGCAGACGAAGCAAACGAGTTAGCTTCAAATCCATTCAAAACACATGATTTAGCTTCAAATTCATTCGAAAGAAATGGTTTAGCGTACTATTCATGGGAATCAAATGGTTCAGATTCAAATACTTGTGATATACACGATGTAGATTCAACTGCATGCGAAACAAACGAGTTAGCTTCAAATCCAAGCGAAACACATGATTTATCTTCAAATCAATGCGAAGTAGCAGGCTTAGCTTCAAATCCATGCCAAACACATGATTTAAATTCAAATTAATACTAAGTTGCAGGGTTAGCTTCAAATCCATGCGAATCGAATCGTTTAGCTTCAAATACTTGTGATATACATGATTTAGCTTCAACTGCATGCGAAACAAACGAGTTAGCTTCAAATCCAAGCGAAACACTTGATTTAGCTTCAAATCAATGCGAAGTATAAGGATTCGCTTCAAATCCATGTGAAACGAATGATTGAGCTTCAAATACTTGCCAATATATGTGATATAGCTTCGAATCCAGGCGAAACAAACGAGTTAGCTTCAAAAACCATGCGAAAAACATGATTTAGCTCCAAATCGATGCGAAGTAGAAGGCTTAACTACGAATCCATGCGAAACAAATGGTTTAGCTTCAAACACTTGTGATATACATGATTTAGCTTCAATAGCTTGCGAAACAAACGAGTTAGCTTCAAAAACCATGCGAAAATCATGATTTAGCTTCAAATCAATGCGAAGCAGAAGGCTTATCTTCAAATCCATGCGAAACAAATCGTTTAGCTTCAAATACTTGTGATATACATAATTTAACTTCAGGTGCATGTGATAGAATCGAGTTAACGTAAAATCCAAGCGGAACACATGATTTAGCTTCAAATCAATGCGAAGTAGAATGCTGAGTTTCAAATCCATGCGAATCAAACGGTTTAGCTTTAAATACGTGTGATATACTTGATTTAGATTCAAGTGCGTTCGAAACAAACGTGTTAGCTTCAAATCCAAGCGAAACACATGATTTATCTTCAAATCAATGCGAGGTAGAAGGCTTAGCTTCAAATCCATGCGAAATAAACGTGTTAGCTTCAAATCCAAGCGAAACACATGATTTATCTTCAAATCAATGCGAGGTAGAAGGCTTAGCTTCAAACCTATGCGAATCAAACGGTTTTGCTTCAAATACTTGTGATATACTTGATTTATATTCAAGTGCATGCGAAACAATCGAGATAGCTTCAAATCCATGCGAAAAACATGATTTAGCTCCAAATCGAAGCGAAGTAGGAGGCTTAACTACGAACCCATGCGAAACAAATGGTTTAGCTGCAAATACTCGTGATATACATGACTTAGCTTCAACACCATGCGAAACAAACGAGTTAGATTCAAATCCATGCGAAACACATGATTTAGCTTCAAATCAATGCGAAGAAGAAGGGTGATCTTCGAATCCATGCTAATCAAATGGTTCAGATTCAAATACTTGTGATATACATGATTTAGCTTCAACAGCATGCGAAACAAACGAGTTAGCTTCAAATCCAGCGAAAAATACGATTCAGCTTCAAATCAATGCGAAGAAGAAGGGTGATCTTCGAATCCATGCTAATCAAATGGTTCAGATTCAAATACTTGTTATATACATGATTTAGCTTCAACAGCATGCGAAACAAACGAGTTAGCTTCAAATCCATACGAAACACATGATTTAGCTCCAAATCAATGCGAGGTAGAAGGCTTAGCTTCAAATCCATGCGAATCAAATGGTTTAGCTTCAAATACTTGTGATATACATGATTTATATTCAACTGCATGCGAAACAAACGAGTTAGCTTCGAATCCCTGCGAAACACATGATTTAGCTTCAAATTCATTCGAAACACATGGTTTAGCTTAATATTCATGCGAAACAAATGGTTCAGCTTCAAATACTTGTGATATACATGATTTAGTTTCAACTGCATGCGAAACAAACAAGTTAGTTTTAAATCCAAGCGAAACGCATGATTTAGCTTCAAATCCATCTGAAGTAGAAGGCTTAGCTTCAAACCCATTCGACACAAATGATTTAGCTTCAAACACTTGCCATATAAGTGATATAGCTTGAAATGCAGGCGAATCAAACGAGTTAGCTACAAATCCGTGCGAAACGCATGATTTAGCTTCAAATGAATGCGAAGTAGAAGGATTAGCTGCAAATCCATGCGAAACGAATGAGTGACCTTCAAATACTTGCGAATATAAGTGATATAGCTCCAAATGCAGGCGAAAAAAACGAGTTAGATACAAATCCATGCGAAATGCATGTTTTAGCTTCAACTCAATGCGAAGCAGAAGGCTTCGTTTCAAATCCATGCGAATCAAATGGAATAGCTTCAAATAATAGTGATATACGCGATTTAGCGTCAACTGCGTGCGAAACAAACGAGTTAGCTACAAATCCATGCGAAACACATGATTTAGCTTCAAAACAATCCGAAGTAGAAGGATTAGCTTCAAATCCATGCGAAACGAATGATTGACCTCCAAATACTTGCGAATATAAGTGATATAGCTTCAAACCCATGCGAAACGCATGATTTAGCTTCAAATGAATGCGAAGTTGAAGGATTAGCTTCAAATCCATGCGAAACGAATGATTTATCATCAAATACTTTCGAATAGAAGTAATGTAGCTTCAAATGCAGGCGAAACAAACGAGGTAGCTTCAAATCCATGCGAAACACATGATTTAGCTTCAAATCTATGCGAAACAAACGAGTTAGCTACAAATCCATGCGAAACACATGATTTAGCTTCAAAACAATCCGAAGTAGAAGGATTAGCTTCAAATCCATGCGAAACACATGATATAGCATATAAATACATGAGAAACAAATGATTTATCTCCAGATAATTGCGGTATAAGTGATACAGATTCAAATGCAGGCGAAATAATCGAGATAGCTCCAAATCAATGCCAAACACTTGATTTAGCTTTAAATCAATGCGAAGTAGAAGGCTTATCTTCGAATCCATGCGAAACAAATGGTTTAGCTTCAAATGCTTGTAATATACATGATTTAGCTTCAACAGCATGCGAAACAAACGTGTTAACTTCAAATCCATACGAAACACATGATTTAGCTTCAATTCAATGCGTGGTTGAAGGCTTATCTTCGAATCCATGCGAAACAAATGGTTTAGCTTCAAATCATTGCGAAGTAGAAGGCTTAGCTTCAAATCCATTCGAATCAAATGTTTTAGCTTCAAATACTTGTGATATACATGACTTACATTCAACAGCAAGCGAAACAAACGAGTTAGCATCAAATCCATGCGAAACACATGATTTAGCATCAAATCAAGGCGAAGTAGAAGGCTTACCTTCGAATCCATGCGAAACAAGTGGTTTAGCTTCAAATACTTGTGATATACATGATTTAGCTTCAACTGCAAGCGAAACCAACGAGTTAGCTGCAAATCCATGCAAAGCACATGATTTAGCCTCAAATCAATGCGAAGTAGAAGGCTTATCTTCAAATCCATGCGAAACGAATGATTGACATTCAAATGCTTGCGAATATAAGTGATATAGCTTCAAATGCTGGCGAAACAAACGAGTTAGCTTCAAATCCATGCAAAACACATGATTTAGATTCAAATCAATGCGAAGTAGAAGGCTTAGCTTCAAATCCATGCGAAACACATGATTTAGCTTAAAATTCATGCGAAGCATATGGTTTAGCTTCAAATACTTGTTATATACAAGATTTACCTTCAACTAAGTGCGACACAACCGAGTCAGCTTCAAATCCATGCGAAACACATGATATAGCATATAAATACATGAGAAACAAATGATTTATCTCCAGATAATTGCGGTATAAGTGATACAGATTCAAATGCAGGCGAAATAATCGAGATAGCTCCAAATCAATGCCAAACACTTGATTTAGCTTTAAATCAATGCGAAGTAGAAGGCATAGCTTCAAATCCATGCGAACCGAATGATTTGGCTTCAAATACTTGCGAATATAAGTGATATAGCTGCAACTGCATGCGAAACAAACGTGTTATCTTCAAATCCATGCGCAACCACATGATTTAGCTTCAAATAAATGCGAAGTAGAAGGCTTAGCTTCAAATCCATGCGAAACGAATGATTGAGCTCCAAATGCTTGCGAATATAAGTGATATAGCTTCAAATGCAGACGAAGCAAACGAGTTAGCTTCAAATTCATGCCAAACACATGATTTAGCTTCAAATCAATGCGAAATAGAAGGCATATCTTCGAATCCATGCGAAACTAATGTTTAGCTTCAGATACCTGTGATATACATGATTTAGTTTCAACTGCATGCGAAACAAACGTGTTATCTGCAAATCCATGCGCAACCACATGATTTAGCTTCAAATAAATGCGAAGTAGAAGGCTTAGCTTCAAATCCATGCGAAACGAATGATTTAGCTTCAAATGAATGCGAAGTAGAAGGCTTAGCTTCAAATCCATGCGAAACACATGATATAGTTTCAAATTCATGAGAAACACATGGTTCAGCTTAATATTCATGCGAAACAGATGGTTTAGATTTAGATATTTGTGATAAACATGATTTAGCTTCAACTGCATGCGAATCAAACGAGTTAGCCTCGAATCCATGCGAAACACATGATTTAGCTTCAAATCAATGCGAAGTAGAAGGCTTAGCTTCAAATCCATGCGACACGAATGATTTAGCTTCATATACTTGCGATGTAAGTGATATATCTTCAAATGCAGGCGAAACAAACGAGTGAGCTTCAAATCCAAGCGTAACACATGATTTGACTTCAAATCAATGCAAAGTAGAAGGCTTAGCTTCCAATCCATGCCAATCGAATTATTTAGCTTCAAATGCTTGCGAATATAAGTGATATAGATTCAACTGCATGCTAAACAAACGAGATAGCTTCAAATCCATGCGAAACACATGATTTAACTTCAAATCAATGCGAAGTAGAAGTCATAGCTTCAAATCCATGCGAACCGAATGATTTGGCTTCAAATATTTGCGAATATAAGTGATATAGCTTCAACTGCATGCGAAACAAACGTGTTATCTGCAAATCCATGCGCAACCACATGATTTAGCTTCAAATAAATGCGAAGTAGAAGGCTTAGCTTCAAATCCATGCGAAACGAATGATTGAGCTCCAAATGCTTGCGAATATAAGTGATATAGCTACAAATGCAGACGAAGCAAACGAGTTAGCTTCAAATCCATTCAAAACACATGATTTAGCTTCAAATTCATTCGAAAGAAATGGTTTAGCGTACTATTCATGGGAATCAAATGGTTCAGATTCAAATACTTGTGATATACACGATGTAGATTCAACTGCATGCGAAACAAACGAGTTAGCTTCAAATCCAAGCGAAACACATGATTTATCTTCAAATCAATGCGAAGTAGCAGGCTTAGCTTCAAATCCATGCCAAACACATGATTTAAATTCAAATTAATACTAAGTTGCAGGGTTAGCTTCAAATCCATGCGAATCGAATCGTTTAGCTTCAAATACTTGTGATATACATGATTTAGCTTCAACTGCATGCGAAACAAACGAGTTAGCTTCAAATCCAAGCGAAACACTTGATTTAGCTTCAAATCAATGCGAAGTATAAGGATTCGCTTCAAATCCATGTGAAACGAATGATTGAGCTTCAAATACTTGCCAATATATGTGATATAGCTTCGAATCCAGGCGAAACAAACGAGTTAGCTTCAAAAACCATGCGAAAAACATGATTTAGCTCCAAATCGATGCGAAGTAGAAGGCTTAACTACGAATCCATGCGAAACAAATGGTTTAGCTTCAAACACTTGTGATATACATGATTTAGCTTCAATAGCTTGCGAAACAAACGAGTTAGCTTCAAAAACCATGCGAAAATCATGATTTAGCTTCAAATCAATGCGAAGCAGAAGGCTTATCTTCAAATCCATGCGAAACAAATCGTTTAGCTTCAAATACTTGTGATATACATAATTTAACTTCAGGTGCATGTGATAGAATCGAGTTAACGTAAAATCCAAGCGGAACACATGATTTAGCTTCAAATCAATGCGAAGTAGAATGCTGAGTTTCAAATCCATGCGAATCAAACGGTTTAGCTTTAAATACGTGTGATATACTTGATTTAGATTCAAGTGCGTTCGAAACAAACGTGTTAGCTTCAAATCCAAGCGAAACACATGATTTATCTTCAAATCAATGCGAGGTAGAAGGCTTAGCTTCAAATCCATGCGAAATAAACGTGTTAGCTTCAAATCCAAGCGAAACACATGATTTATCTTCAAATCAATGCGAGGTAGAAGGCTTAGCTTCAAACCTATGCGAATCAAACGGTTTTGCTTCAAATACTTGTGATATACTTGATTTATATTCAAGTGCATGCGAAACAATCGAGATAGCTTCAAATCCATGCGAAAAACATGATTTAGCTCCAAATCGAAGCGAAGTAGGAGGCTTAACTACGAACCCATGCGAAACAAATGGTTTAGCTGCAAATACTCGTGATATACATGACTTAGCTTCAACACCATGCGAAACAAACGAGTTAGATTCAAATCCATGCGAAACACATGATTTAGCTTCAAATCAATGCGAAGAAGAAGGGTGATCTTCGAATCCATGCTAATCAAATGGTTCAGATTCAAATACTTGTGATATACATGATTTAGCTTCAACAGCATGCGAAACAAACGAGTTAGCTTCAAATCCAAGCGAAACACATGATTTAGAATCAAATCAATGCGAAGTAAAAGGCTTAGCTTCAAATCCAGCGAAACGAATGATTTAGCTTCAAATACTTGAGAGATACTCGATTTTGCTTCAACTGCATGCAAAACCAACGAGTTAGCTTCAAATCCAAGCGAAACACATGATTTAGATTCAAATCAAAGCGAAGTAGAAGGCTTAGCTTCAAATCCGGCGAAACGAATGATTTAGCTTCAAATACTTGCGAAGATCACTGATATATCTTCAAATGCAGGTGAAACAAACGAGTTAGCTTTAAATCCATGCGAAACACATGATTTAGCATCAAATCAATGCGAAGTAGAAGGCTTAGATACAAAACCATGCGAAACAAGTGGTTTAGCTTCAAATAATTGTGATACACATGATTTAGCTTGAACTGCATGCGAATCGAACGAGTTATCTTCAAATCCAAGCGAAACACATGATTTAGCTTCAAATCAATGCGAAGTAGAAGGCTTAGTTTCAAATCCATGCGAATCAAATGGTTTAGCTGCATATACTTGTCATGTACATGATTTAGCTTCAAATGCATGCGAAACAAACGAGTTAGCTTCGAATCCCTGCGAAACACATGATTTAGCTTCAAATTCATTCGAAACACATGGTTTAGCTTAATATTCATGCGAAACAAATGGTTCAGCTTCAAATACTTGTGATATACATGATTTAGTTTCAACTGCATGCGAAACAAACAAGTTAGTTTTAAATCCAAGCGAAACGCATGATTTAGCTTCAAATCCATCCGAAGTAGAAGGCTTAGCTTCAAACCCATGCGACACAAATGATTTAGCTTCAAACACTTGCCATATCAGTGATAAAGCTTGAAATGCAGGCGAATCAAACGAGTTAGCTACAAATCCGTGCGAAACGCATGATTTAGCTTCAAATGAATGCGAAGTAGAAGGATTAGCTTGAAATCCATGCGAAACGAATGAATGATCTTCAAATACTTGCGAATATAAGTGATATAGCTCCAAATGCAGGCGAAAAAAACGAGTTAGCTTCAAATCCATGCGAAATGCATGTTTTAGCTTCAACTCAATGCGAAGCAGAAGGCTTCTTTTCAAATCCATGCGAATCAAATGGAATAGCTTCAAATAATCGTGATATACGCGATTTAGCGTCAACTGCGTGCGAAACAAACGAGTTAGCTACAAATCCATGAGAAACACATGATTTAGCTTCAAAACAATCCGAAGTAGAAGGATTAGCTTCAAATCCATGCGAAACGAATGATTGACCTCCAAATACTTGCGAATATAAGTGATATAGCTTCAAACCCATGCGAAACGCATGATTTAGCTTCAAATGAATGCGAAGTTGAAGGATTAGCTTCAAATCCATGCGAAACGAATGATTTATCATCAAATACTTTCGAATAGAAGTAATGTAGCTTCAAATGCAGGCGAAACAAACGAGGTAGCTTCAAATCCATGCGAAACACATGATTTAGCTTCAAATCTATGCGAAACAAACGAGTTAGCTTCAAATGCAAGCGAAACACATGATTCAGCTTCAAATCAATACGAGGTAGAAGGGTTAGTTTCAAATACGTATAGAAACAAATGGAATAGCTTCAAATAATCGTGATATACATAATTTAGCGTCAACTGCGTGCGAAACAAACGAGTTCGCTTCAAATCCATGCGGAACACATGATTTAGCTTCTAATCAATGCGAAGAAGAAGGCTTCGATACAAAACCATGCGAAACAAGTGGTTTAGCTTCAAATAATTGTGATACACATGATTTAGCTTGAACTGCATGCGAATCGAACGAGTTATCTTCAAATCCAAGCGAAACACATGATTTAGAATCAAATCAATGCGAAGTAGAAGGCTTACCTTCGAATTCACACGAAACAGATGGTTTAGCTTCAAATACTTGTGATGTACATGATTTAGCTTCAACAGCATGCGAAACAAACGAGTTAGCTCCAAATCCAAGCGAAACATATGATTTCGCTTCAAATCAATGCGAAGTAGAAGGCTTAGCTTCAAATCCGTGCGAATCAAAAGTTGTAGCATCAAATACTTGTGATATTCATTATTTAGCTTCAACTGCATGCGAAAAAACGAGTTAGCTTCAAATCCAAGCGAAAAACATGATTTAGCTTCAAATCAATGCGAAGTAGAAGGCTGATCTCCGAATCCACACGAAACAGATTGTTTGGCTTCAAATACTTGTGTTATACATGACTTAGCTTCGACAGCTTGCGAAACAAACGGGATAGCTTCAATTACATGCGTGATACATGATTTAGCTTCAATTCAATGCGAAGTAGAAGGCTTATCTTCGAATCCATGCGAAACAAATGGTTTAGTTCAAATCCATGCGAAACACATGATTTAGCTTCAAATCAATGCGAAGTAGAAGGCTTAGCTTCAAGTTAATAAGAAACAAATCAATAATCTTCAGATAATTGCAATATAAGTGGTATAGCTTCAAATGCAGGCGAAGCGAATGAGTTTGCTTCCAATCCATGCGAACCACATGATTTAGCTTCAAATCAATGCGAAGTAGAAGGCTTACCATCAAATCCATGCGAATCAAACGGGTTAGCTTCAAACACTTGTGTTATACATGATTTAGATTCAACTGCATGCAAAACAAACGAGTAAGCTTCAAATCCATGCGAAACACATGATTTAGCTTCAAATCAATGCGAAGCAGAAGTCTGATCTTCGAATCCATGCGAAGCAAACGGTTCAGATTAAAATACTTGTGATATACATGATTTAGCTTCAACAGCATGCGAAACAAACGAGTTAGCTTCAAATCCAGTGAAAAATATGATTTAACGTCAAATCGACTTGAAGTAGAAGGCTTAGCTTCAAATCCAAGCGAAACAAATTATTTAGATTCAAATCAATGCGAAGTAGAAGGCGTTGTTTCAAATCCATGCGAAACAAATGGTTTAGCTCCAAATACTTGTGATATACATGATATAGCTTCAACTGCATGCGAAACAAACGAGTTAGCTTCAAATCCATGCGAAACACATGATTTAGCTTCAACTGCATGCGAAATAAACGAGTTAGCTTCAAATCCATGCTAAACACATGATTTAGCTGCAAATCAATGCGAAGCAGAAGGCTGATCTTCGAATCCATGCGAAACAAATGGTTTAGCTTCAAATACTTGTGATATACATGATTTAGCTTCAACTGCATGCGAAACAAACGAGTTAGCTTCAAATCCATGCTAAACACATGATTTTGCTTCAAATCAGTGCGAAGAAGAAGGGTAATCTTCGAATCCATGCAAAACAAATGATTTAGCTTCAAACACTTGTGACATACATGATTTAGCTTCAATAGCATGCGAAACAAACGAGTTAGGTTCAAAAATCATGCGAAAAACATGATTTAGCTTCAAATCAATGCGAAGTAGAAGGCTTATCTTCAAATCCATGCGAAACAAATCGTTTAGCTTCGAATACTTGTGATATACATGATTTACCTTCAACTGCATGCGAAACAAACGAGTTCGCTTCAAATCCAAGCGAAACAAATTATTTAGCTTCAAATCAATGCGAAGTAGAAGGCTTATCTTCAAATCCATGCGAAACAAATCGTTTAGCTTCGAATACTTGTGATATACATGATTTACCTTCAACTGCATGCGAAACAAACGAGTTAGCTTAAAATCCAAGCGAAACAAATTATTTAGCCTCAAATCAATGCGAAGTAGAAGGCGTGGTTTCATATCCATGCGAAACAAATGGTTTAGCTACAAATGCTTGTGATATACATAATTTAGCTTCAACTGCATGCGAAACAAACGAGTTAGCTTCAAATCCATTGGGAACACATGATTTAGCTTCAAATCAATGCGAAGTAGAATGCTGAGTTTCAAATCCATGCGAATCAAATGTTTTAGCTTCAAATACTTGTGACATACATGATTTAGCTTCAACTGCATGCGAAGTAAACGAGTTAGCTTCAAATCCATGCGAAACACATGATTTAGATTCAAATCAAAGCGAATTAGATGGCTTCGCTTCAAATCCAAGCGAAACACATTGTTTAACTTCAAATCAATGCGAAGAAGAAGGCTTGCTTTCAAATCCATGCGAAACAACTGTTTTAGCTTCAAATACTTGTGATGTACAGGATTTAGCTTCAACTGCATGAGAGACAAACGAGAGAGCTTCAAATCCAGGGGAAGCACATGACTTAACTTCAAATCAATGCGAAGTAGAAGGGTTATCTTCGAATCCATGCGAAACAAATGGTTTAGCTTCACACACTTGTGATATACATGATTTAGCTTCAACTGCATGCGAAACAAATGGTTTAGCTTCAAATACTTGTGATATACATGATTTAGCTTCAACAGCAAGCTAAACAAACGGGTTGGCTTCAACTCCATGCGAAACACGTGATTTAGCTTCAAATCAATGCGAAGTAGAAGGCTTATCTTCAAATCCATGCGAAACAAGTGGTTCAATTTCAAATATTTGTGATGTGCATGATTTAGCTTCAAATGCATGCCAAACAAACGAGTTAGCTTCAAATCCATACGGAACACATGATTTAGCTGCAAATCTATGCGAAGCAGAAGGCTGATCTTCGAATCCATGCGAAACAAATGGTTTAGCTTCAAATACTTGTGATATACATGATTTAACTACAACTGCATGTGATACAAACGAGTTAGCTTCAAATCCATACGAAACACATGATTTGGCTTCAATTGCATGCGAAACAAACGAGTTAGCTTTAAATCCAAGCGAAACACTTGATTTAGCTTCAACTCAATACGTTATAGATGGTTTAGCTTCAAATCTATGCGAAACAAATGGTTTAACTTCAAATACTTTTGATATACATGATTTAGCTTCAACTGCATGCCAAACAAACGAGTTAGCTGCAAATACAAACGAAACACATGATTCAGCTTCAAATCAATGCGAAGTAGAAGGCTTAGCTTCAAATCCGTGCGAAACAAATGGTTCAGCTTCAAATACTTGTGATATACGCGATTTAACTTCAACTGCATGCTAAACAAACGAGTTAGCTTCAAATCCATGCGGAACACGTGATTTAGCTTCAAATCAATGCGAAGGCGAAGGCTTAGCGTCGAATCCATGCGAAACAAATGGTTTAGCTTCAAATACCTGTGATATACAAGATTTGGCTTCAACTGCGTGCTATACACGCGAGTTAGCTTCACACCAAAGGGAAACACATGATTTAACTTCAAATGAATGCGAAGTAGAAGCCTTAGCTTCTAATCAATGCGAAACAAATCATTTAGCTTCAAATACTTGTGATATACACGATTTAGCTTCAAATGCAGGCAAAACAAACGAGTTAGCTTCGAATCCATGCGAAACACATGATTTACCTTCAAATCAATGCGAAGTAGAGGCATATCTTCAAATCCATGCGAATCAAATGGTTTAACTTGAAATACTTTTGATATACATGATTTAGCTTCAACTGCATGCCAAACAAACGAGTTAGCTGCAAATACAAACGAAACACATGATTCAGCTTCAAATCAATGCGAAGTAGAAGGCTTAGCTTCAAATCCGTGCGAAACAAATGGTTCAGCTTCAAATACTTGTGATATACGTGATTTAGCTTCAACTGCATGCTAAACAAACGAGTTAGCTTCAAATCCATGCGGAACACGTGATTTAGCTTCAAATCAATGCGAAGGAGAAGGCTTAGCGTCGAATCCATGCGAAACAAACGGTATAGCTTCAAATACTTGTGATATACTTGATTTAGATTCAAGTGCGAGCGAAACAAACGAGGTAGCTTCAAATCCAAGCGGAACGCGTGGTTTAGCCTCAAATCAATTGCGAAGTAGAAGGGTTATCTTCGAATCCATGCGAAACAAATCATTTAGCCTCAAATACTTGTGATAAACATGATATAGCTTCAACAGCATGCGAAACAAACGAGTTAGCTTCAAATCCATGCGAAACACATGATTTAGTTTCAAATCAATGCGAAGTAGAATGCTTAGTTTCAAATCCAAGCGAAACGAATGATTGAGCTTCAAATACTTGTCAATATATGTGATATAGCTTCGACGGCAGGCGAAACAATCGAGTTAGATTGACGTCCATGCGAAAGACATGATTTAGCTTCAAATCAATGCGAAGTAGAAGGCATAGTTTCAAATCCAAGCGAAACACATAATTTAGCTTCAAATACCTGTGATATACTTGATTTAGCTTCAACTGTATGCCAAAAAATCGAGTTATCTTCAAATCCATGCGAATTACATGAATCAGCTTTAAATCAATGCGAAGTAGAAGGCTTATATTCAAATCCATGCGGAACAAATGGTTTAGCGTCAAATTCTTGTGATATACATGATTTAGCTTCAACTGCATGCGAAATAAACAAGTTAGCTTCAAATCCAAGCGAAACACATGAGATAGCATCAAATCAATAAGAAGTAGAAGGCTTCGCTTAAAAATACATGCGACAAAAATGAATTAGCTTCAAATCCATGCGAAACGAATGGTGTAGTTTCAAATACTTGTTTTAGGCATGATATAGCTTCAACTGCATGCGAAACAAACGAGTCAGATTCAAATCCAAGCGAAACACATGATTTAAGTTCAAATGAATGCGAAGTAGATGGCTTAGCTTCAAATCCATGCTAAACGAATGGTTCAGCTTCAAATACTTGTGGTATACATGATTTAGCTTCAACTGCATGCGAATCAAACGAGGTAGTTCAAATCCATGCGAAACACATGATTTAGCTACAAATTCATACGAAATACATGGTTTGGATTTATATTCATGCGGATCAAACGTTTCAGCTTCAAATACTTGTGATATACATGATTTAGCTTCAACTGCATGCGATACAAACGAGTTCGCTTCAAATCCAAGCGAAACTCATGATTTAGCTTCAATTCAATGCGAACTAGAGTGCTTAACTTCAAATCCATGCGAATCAAATGGTTCAGCTTCAAATACTCGTGATATACATGAGCTAGATTCAACTGCATGCGAAACAAACGAGTTAGCATCAAATCCATGCGAAACACACGATTTAGCTTCAAATCAATGCGAAGAAGAAGGCTTTGCTTTAAATCCATGCGAACCAATTGGGTTAGCATCAAATACTTCTGATACATATGATTTAAATTCAACTGCATGCAAAACAAACGAGTTGGCTTCAAATCCATGCGAACCACATAATTTAAATTCAAATCAATGCGAAGTAGGAGGCTTAGCTTTAAATCCATGCGACACAAATAATCTAGTTTCAAATACTTGTAATATACAGGATTTAGCTTCAACTGCATGCGAAACAATCAAGTTATCTTCAAATCCATGCGAAACAAATGATTTAACTTCAAATCAATGCGAAGTAGAAGGCATAGCTTCAAATCCATGCGAACCGAATGATTTGGCTTCAAATACTTGCGAATGTAAGTGATATAGCTTCAACTGCATGCGAAACAAACGTGTTATCTTCAAATCCATGCGCAACCACATGATTTAGCTTCAAATCAATGCGAAGTAGAAGACTTAGCTTCAAATCCATTCGAATCAAATGGTGTAGCTTCAAATACATGTGATACACATGATTTAGCTTCAACTGCATGGAAACAAACGAGTTAGCTTCAAATCCAAGCGATACACATGATTTCGCTTCAAATCAATGCGAAGTAGAAGGCTTATCTTCGAATCCATGCGAAACAAATGGTTTAGCTTCAAATACCTGTGATATACATGATTTAGCATCAAATGCAGGCGAAGAAAACGAGTTAGCTTCAAATGCATGCGAAATACATGATTTAGCTTCAAATTCATTCGTAACACATGGTTTAGCTTAATATTCATGCGTAGCAAATGGTTCAGCTGCAAATAGTTGTGATATACATGATTTACATTCAACTGCATGCGAAACAATCGAGTTAGCTTCAAATGCATGCGAAACACATGATTTAGCTTGAAATCAATGCGAAGTAGAAGGCTTATCTTCGAATCCATGCAAAACAAAGTGATATAGTTTCAAATGAAGACGAAACAAATGAGTTGTCTTCAAATCCATGCGATACACTTGATTTAGCTTCAAATCAATGCGAAGTTGAAGGCTTGTCTACGAATCCATGCAAAACAAATGGTATATGTTCAAATACTTGTGATATACACGATTTAGCTTCAACTGCATGCGGAGCAAACGAGTTAGCTTCAATTCCAAGGGAAACAAATGATTTAACTTCAAATCAATGCGAAGTAGAAGGCTTAGCTTCAAATCCGTGCGAATCAAATGGTTTAGTTTCAAATGCTTGTGATATACATGATTTAGCTTCAACTGCATGCGATACAAACGAGTTAGCTTCAAATCCATGAGAAACACATGATTTAGCTTTAAATCAATACGAGGTAGATGGCTGATCTTCGAAGCCATGCGAAACAAATGGTTCAGCTTCAAATACTTGTGATATACATGATTTAGCTTCAACTGCATGTGGAACAAACGAGTTAGCTTCAAATCCAAGCGAATCACATGATTTAGCTTCAAATTAATGCGAAGTAGAAGGCTTATCTTCGAATCCATGCAAAACAAAGTGATATAGTTTCAAATGAAGACGAAACAAATGAGTTGTCTTCAAATCCACGCGATACACTTGATTTAGCTTCAAATCAATGCGAAGTAGAAGGCTTGTCTACGAATCCATGCAAAACAAATGGTATATGTTCAAATACTTGTGATATACACGATTTAGCTTCAACTGCATGCGGAGCAAACGAGTTAGCTTCAATTCCAAGGGAAACAAATGATTTAACTTCAAATCAATGCGAAGTAGAAGGCTTAGCTTCAAATCCGTGCGAATCAAATGGTTTAGTTTCAAATGCTTGTGATATACATGATTTAGCTTCAACTGCATGCGATACAAACGAGTTAGCTTCAAATCCATGAGAAACACATGATTTAGCTTTAAATCAATACGAGGTAGATGGCTGATCTTCGAAGCCATGCGAAACAAATGGTTCAGCTTCAAATACTTGTGATATACATGATTTAGCTTCAACTGCATGTGGAACAAACGAGTTAGCTTCAAATCCAAGCGAATCACATGATTTAGCTTCAAATTAATGCGATGTTGATGGTTTAGCTTCAAATCCATGATAAACAAATGATTTAGCTTCAGATACTTACGATATAAGTGATATAGCTTCAAATGCAGGCGAAAAAAACGAGTTAGCTTCTAATCTATGCGAAACACGTGATTTAGCTTCAAATCAATGCGAACTAGAAGACAGATCTTCGAATCCATGCGAAACAAATGGTTTAGTTACAAATACTTGTGATATGCGTGATTTTGCTTCAACAGCAAGCGAATCAAATGAGTTAGCTTCGAATCCATGCGAAATGCATGATTTAGCTTCAAATCAATGCGAAGTAGAAGGCTTAACTTCAAATCCATGCGAGTTAAATGGTTTAGCTTCTAATACTTGTGATATATATGGTTTAGCCTCAAATGCATGCGAAGCAAACGAGTTAGATTCAAATCCATGCGAAACACCCGATTTAGCTTCAAATCAATGCGAAGTAGAAGGCTCAGCTTAAAATCCATGCGAAACAAATGGTTTAGCTTCAAATAATTGTGATATACATGATTTAGCTTCAGTTGCATGCGAAACAAACGAGTTAGCTTGAAATCCAAGCGAAACACATGATTTAGCTTCTTATCAATGCGAAGTAGAAGACTGATCTTCGAATCCTTGCGAAACAAATGGCTTAGCTTCAAATACTTGTGATGTACATGAATAAGCTTCAACAGCATGCAAAACTAGCGAGTTAGCTTCAAATCCATGCGAAACACATGATTTAGCTTGAAATCAATGCGATTTAGAAGGCTTATCTTCGAATCCATGCGAAACAACTGGTTTAGCTTCAAATACCTGTGATATACATGATTTATCTTCAACTGCATGCGAAACAAACGAAATAGCTTTTAATCCATGCGAAACAGATGATTTAGATTAAAATCAATGCGAAGTAGAAGGCTTATTTTGAAATCCATGCGAATCAAATGGTTTAGCTTCAAATAATTGTGATATACATGATTTAGCTTCAACTGCATTACGAAACAAACTAGTTAGCTTCAAATTCAAGAGAAACACATGATTCAGTTTCAAATAAAAGCGAAGTAGATGGCATTGCATCAAATCCATGCGAATCAAATGGTTTAGCTGCAAATACTTGTGATATACATGATTTAGCTTCAACTCCATGCGATACAAACGATTAGCTTCAAATGCATGCGAAACACATGATTTAGATTAAAATCAATGCGAAGTAGAAGGCTTATCTTCAAATCCATGCGAATCAAATGGTTGAGCTTCAAATACTTGGGATATGCATGATTCAGCTTCAACTGCATGCGTAACAAATGAGATAGCTTCAAATCTATGCGAAACACATGATTTAGCTTCAAATTCATTCCAAACACATGGTTTAGCCTGATATTCGTGCGAAACAAATGGTTCAGTTTCCAATACTTGTGACATACATGATTTAGCTTCAACTGCATGTGAAACGAACGTGTTAGCTTCAAATTCAAGAGAAACACATGATTCAGTTTCAAATAAAAGCGAAGTAGATGGCATAGCATCAAATCCATGCGAATCAAATGGTTTAGCTTCAAATACTTGTGATATACATGATTTATCTTCAACTGCATGCGAAACAAACGAGATAGCTTTAAATCCATCCGAAACAGATGATTTAGATTAAAATCAATGCGAAGTAGAAGGCTTATTTTGAAATCCATGCGAAACAAATGGTTTAGCTTCAAATAATTTTGATATACATGATTTAGCTTCAGTTGCATGCGAAACAAACGAGTTAGCTTGAAATCCAAGCGAAACACATGTTTTCGCTTCAAATCAATGCGAAGTAGAAGGCTTATTTTGAAATCCATGCGAATCAAATGGTTGAGCTTCAAATACTTGGGATATACATGATTCAGCTTCAACTGCATGCGTAACAAACGAGTTAGCTTCAAATCTATGCGAAACACATGATTTAGCTTCAAATTCATTCCAAACACATTGTTTAGCCTGATATTCGTGCGATATAAATGGTTCAGCTTCAAATACTTGTGACATACATGATTTAGCTTCAACTGCATGTGAAACGAAAGTGTTAGCATCAAATTCAAGAGAAACACATGATTCAGTTTCAAAAAAAAAACGATGTAGATGGCATAGCATCAAATCCATGCGAATCAAATGGTTTAGCTTCAAATACTTGTGATATACATGATTTAGCTTCAACTCCATGCGATACAAACGATTAGCTTCAAATGCATGCGAAACACATGATTTAGATTAAAATCAATGCGAAGTAGAAGGCTTATCTTCAAATCCATGCGAATCAAATGGTTGAGCTTCAAATACTTGGGATATACATGATTCAGCTTGAACTGCATGCGTAACAAATGAGTTAGCTTCAAATCTATGCGAAACACATGATTTAGCTTCAAATTCATTCCAAACACATGGTTTAGCCTGATATTCGTGCGAAACAAATGGTTCAGCTTCAAATACTTGTGTTATACATGATTTAGATTCAACTGCATGCAAAACAAACGAGTAAGCTTCAAATCCATGCGAAACACATGATTTAGCTTCAAATCAATGCGAAGCAGAAGTCTGATCTTCGAATCCATGCGAAGCAAACGGTTCAGATTAAAATACTTGTGATATACATGATTTAGCTTCAACAGCATGCGAAACAAACGAGTTAGCTTCAAATCCAGTGAAAAATATGATTTAACGTCAAATCGACTTGAAGTAGAAGGCTTAGCTTCAAATCCAAGCGAAACAAATTATTTAGATTCAAATCAATGCGAAGTAGAAGGCGTTGTTTCAAATCCATGCGAAACAAATGGTTTAGCTCCAAATACTTGTGATATACATGATATAGCTTCAACTGCATGCGAAACAAACGAGTTAGCTTCAAATCCATGCGAAACACATGATTTAGCTTCAACTGCATGCGAAATAAACGAGTTAGCTTCAAATCCATGCTAAACACATGATTTAGCTGCAAATCAATGCGAAGCAGAAGGCTGATCTTCGAATCCATGCGAAACAAATGGTTTAGCTTCAAATACTTGTGATATACATGATTTAGCTTCAACTGCATGCGAAACAAACGAGTTAGCTTCAAATCCATGCTAAACACATGATTTTGCTTCAAATCAGTGCGAAGAAGAAGGGTAATCTTCGAATCCATGCAAAACAAATGATTTAGCTTCAAACACTTGTGACATACATGATTTAGCTTCAATAGCATGCGAAACAAACGAGTTAGGTTCAAAAATCATGCGAAAAACATGATTTAGCTTCAAATCAATGCGAAGTAGAAGGCTTATCTTCAAATCCATGCGAAACAAATCGTTTAGCTTCGAATACTTGTGATATACATGATTTACCTTCAACTGCATGCGAAACAAACGAGTTCGCTTCAAATCCAAGCGAAACAAATTATTTAGCTTCAAATCAATGCGAAGTAGAAGGCTTATCTTCAAATCCATGCGAAACAAATCGTTTAGCTTCGAATACTTGTGATATACATGATTTACCTTCAACTGCATGCGAAACAAACGAGTTAGCTTAAAATCCAAGCGAAACAAATTATTTAGCCTCAAATCAATGCGAAGTAGAAGGCGTGGTTTCATATCCATGCGAAACAAATGGTTTAGCTACAAATGCTTGTGATATACATAATTTAGCTTCAACTGCATGCGAAACAAACGAGTTAGCTTCAAATCCATTGGGAACACATGATTTAGCTTCAAATCAATGCGAAGTAGAATGCTGAGTTTCAAATCCATGCGAATCAAATGTTTTAGCTTCAAATACTTGTGACATACATGATTTAGCTTCAACTGCATGCGAAGTAAACGAGTTAGCTTCAAATCCATGCGAAACACATGATTTAGATTCAAATCAAAGCGAATTAGATGGCTTCGCTTCAAATCCAAGCGAAACACATTGTTTAACTTCAAATCAATGCGAAGAAGAAGGCTTGCTTTCAAATCCATGCGAAACAACTGTTTTAGCTTCAAATACTTGTGATGTACAGGATTTAGCTTCAACTGCATGAGAGACAAACGAGAGAGCTTCAAATCCAGGGGAAGCACATGACTTAACTTCAAATCAATGCGAAGTAGAAGGGTTATCTTCGAATCCATGCGAAACAAATGGTTTAGCTTCACACACTTGTGATATACATGATTTAGCTTCAACTGCATGCGAAACAAATGGTTTAGCTTCAAATACTTGTGATATACATGATTTAGCTTCAACAGCAAGCTAAACAAACGGGTTGGCTTCAACTCCATGCGAAACACGTGATTTAGCTTCAAATCAATGCGAAGTAGAAGGCTTATCTTCAAATCCATGCGAAACAAGTGGTTCAATTTCAAATATTTGTGATGTGCATGATTTAGCTTCAAATGCATGCCAAACAAACGAGTTAGCTTCAAATCCATACGGAACACATGATTTAGCTGCAAATCTATGCGAAGCAGAAGGCTGATCTTCGAATCCATGCGAAACAAATGGTTTAGCTTCAAATACTTGTGATATACATGATTTAACTACAACTGCATGTGATACAAACGAGTTAGCTTCAAATCCATACGAAACACATGATTTGGCTTCAATTGCATGCGAAACAAACGAGTTAGCTTTAAATCCAAGCGAAACACTTGATTTAGCTTCAACTCAATACGTTATAGATGGTTTAGCTTCAAATCTATGCGAAACAAATGGTTTAACTTCAAATACTTTTGATATACATGATTTAGCTTCAACTGCATGCCAAACAAACGAGTTAGCTGCAAATACAAACGAAACACATGATTCAGCTTCAAATCAATGCGAAGTAGAAGGCTTAGCTTCAAATCCGTGCGAAACAAATGGTTCAGCTTCAAATACTTGTGATATACGCGATTTAACTTCAACTGCATGCTAAACAAACGAGTTAGCTTCAAATCCATGCGGAACACGTGATTTAGCTTCAAATCAATGCGAAGGCGAAGGCTTAGCGTCGAATCCATGCGAAACAAATGGTTTAGCTTCAAATACCTGTGATATACAAGATTTGGCTTCAACTGCGTGCTATACACGCGAGTTAGCTTCACACCAAAGGGAAACACATGATTTAACTTCAAATGAATGCGAAGTAGAAGCCTTAGCTTCTAATCAATGCGAAACAAATCATTTAGCTTCAAATACTTGTGATATACACGATTTAGCTTCAAATGCAGGCAAAACAAACGAGTTAGCTTCGAATCCATGCGAAACACATGATTTACCTTCAAATCAATGCGAAGTAGAGGCATATCTTCAAATCCATGCGAATCAAATGGTTTAACTTGAAATACTTTTGATATACATGATTTAGCTTCAACTGCATGCCAAACAAACGAGTTAGCTGCAAATACAAACGAAACACATGATTCAGCTTCAAATCAATGCGAAGTAGAAGGCTTAGCTTCAAATCCGTGCGAAACAAATGGTTCAGCTTCAATTCAATGCGAACTAGAGTGCTTAACTTCAAATCCATGCGAATCAAATGGTTCAGCTTCAAATACTCGTGATATACATGAGCTAGATTCAACTGCATGCGAAACAAACGAGTTAGCATCAAATCCATGCGAAACACACGATTTAGCTTCAAATCAATGCGAAGAAGAAGGCTTTGCTTTAAATCCATGCGAACCAATTGGGTTAGCATCAAATACTTCTGATACATATGATTTAAATTCAACTGCATGCAAAACAAACGAGTTGGCTTCAAATCCATGCGAACCACATAATTTAAATTCAAATCAATGCGAAGTAGGAGGCTTAGCTTTAAATCCATGCGACACAAATAATCTAGTTTCAAATACTTGTAATATACAGGATTTAGCTTCAACTGCATGCGAAACAATCAAGTTATCTTCAAATCCATGCGAAACAAATGATTTAACTTCAAATCAATGCGAAGTAGAAGGCATAGCTTCAAATCCATGCGAACCGAATGATTTGGCTTCAAATACTTGCGAATGTAAGTGATATAGCTTCAACTGCATGCGAAACAAACGTGTTATCTTCAAATCCATGCGCAACCACATGATTTAGCTTCAAATCAATGCGAAGTAGAAGACTTAGCTTCAAATCCATTCGAATCAAATGGTGTAGCTTCAAATACATGTGATACACATGATTTAGCTTCAACTGCATGGAAACAAACGAGTTAGCTTCAAATCCAAGCGATACACATGATTTCGCTTCAAATCAATGCGAAGTAGAAGGCTTATCTTCGAATCCATGCGAAACAAATGGTTTAGCTTCAAATACCTGTGATATACATGATTTAGCATCAAATGCAGGCGAAGAAAACGAGTTAGCTTCAAATGCATGCGAAATACATGATTTAGCTTCAAATTCATTCGTAACACATGGTTTAGCTTAATATTCATGCGTAGCAAATGGTTCAGCTGCAAATAGTTGTGATATACATGATTTACATTCAACTGCATGCGAAACAATCGAGTTAGCTTCAAATGCATGCGAAACACATGATTTAGCTTGAAATCAATGCGAAGTAGAAGGCTTATCTTCGAATCCATGCAAAACAAAGTGATATAGTTTCAAATGAAGACGAAACAAATGAGTTGTCTTCAAATCCATGCGATACACTTGATTTAGCTTCAAATCAATGCGAAGTAGAAGGCTTGTCTACGAATCCATGCAAAACAAATGGTATATGTTCAAATACTTGTGATATACACGATTTAGCTTCAACTGCATGCGGAGCAAACGAGTTAGCTTCAATTCCAAGGGAAACAAATGATTTAACTTCAAATCAATGCGAAGTAGAAGGCTTAGCTTCAAATCCGTGCGAATCAAATGGTTTAGTTTCAAATGCTTGTGATATACATGATTTAGCTTCAACTGCATGCGATACAAACGAGTTAGCTTCAAATCCATGAGAAACACATGATTTAGCTTTAAATCAATACGAGGTAGATGGCTGATCTTCGAAGCCATGCGAAACAAATGGTTCAGCTTCAAATACTTGTGATATACATGATTTAGCTTCAACTGCATGTGGAACAAACGAGTTAGCTTCAAATCCAAGCGAATCACATGATTTAGCTTCAAATTAATGCGAAGTAGAAGGCTTATCTTCGAATCCATGCAAAACAAAGTGATATAGTTTCAAATGAAGACGAAACAAATGAGTTGTCTTCAAATCCACGCGATACACTTGATTTAGCTTCAAATCAATGCGAAGTAGAAGGCTTGTCTACGAATCCATGCAAAACAAATGGTATATGTTCAAATACTTGTGATATACACGATTTAGCTTCAACTGCATGCGGAGCAAACGAGTTAGCTTCAATTCCAAGGGAAACAAATGATTTAACTTCAAATCAATGCGAAGTAGAAGGCTTAGCTTCAAATCCGTGCGAATCAAATGGTTTAGTTTCAAATGCTTGTGATATACATGATTTAGCTTCAACTGCATGCGATACAAACGAGTTAGCTTCAAATCCATGAGAAACACATGATTTAGCTTTAAATCAATACGAGGTAGATGGCTGATCTTCGAAGCCATGCGAAACAAATGGTTCAGCTTCAAATACTTGTGATATACATGATTTAGCTTCAACTGCATGTGGAACAAACGAGTTAGCTTCAAATCCAAGCGAATCACATGATTTAGCTTCAAATTAATGCGATGTTGATGGTTTAGCTTCAAATCCATGATAAACAAATGATTTAGCTTCAGATACTTACGATATAAGTGATATAGCTTCAAATGCAGGCGAAAAAAACGAGTTAGCTTCTAATCTATGCGAAACACGTGATTTAGCTTCAAATCAATGCGAACTAGAAGACAGATCTTCGAATCCATGCGAAACAAATGGTTTAGTTACAAATACTTGTGATATGCGTGATTTTGCTTCAACAGCAAGCGAATCAAATGAGTTAGCTTCGAATCCATGCGAAATGCATGATTTAGCTTCAAATCAATGCGAAGTAGAAGGCTCAGCTTAAAATCCATGCGAAACAAATGGTTTAGCTTCAAATAATTGTGATATACATGATTTAGCTTCAGTTGCATGCGAAACAAACGAGTTAGCTTGAAATCCAAGCGAAACACATGATTTAGCTTCTTATCAATGCGAAGTAGAAGACTGATCTTCGAATCCTTGCGAAACAAATGGCTTAGCTTCAAATACTTGTGATGTACATGAATAAGCTTCAACAGCATGCAAAACTAGCGAGTTAGCTTCAAATCCATGCGAAACACATGATTTAGCTTGAAATCAATGCGATTTAGAAGGCTTATCTTCGAATCCATGCGAAACAACTGGTTTAGCTTCAAATACCTGTGATATACATGATTTATCTTCAACTGCATGCGAAACAAACGAAATAGCTTTTAATCCATGCGAAACAGATGATTTAGATTAAAATCAATGCGAAGTAGAAGGCTTATTTTGAAATCCATGCGAATCAAATGGTTTAGCTTCAAATAATTGTGATATACATGATTTAGCTTCAACTGCATTACGAAACAAACTAGTTAGCTTCAAATTCAAGAGAAACACATGATTCAGTTTCAAATAAAAGCGAAGTAGATGGCATTGCATCAAATCCATGCGAATCAAATGGTTTAGCTGCAAATACTTGTGATATACATGATTTAGCTTCAACTCCATGCGATACAAACGATTAGCTTCAAATGCATGCGAAACACATGATTTAGATTAAAATCAATGCGAAGTAGAAGGCTTATCTTCAAATCCATGCGAATCAAATGGTTGAGCTTCAAATACTTGGGATATGCATGATTCAGCTTCAACTGCATGCGTAACAAATGAGATAGATTCAAATCTATGCGAAACACATGATTTAGCTTCAAATTCATTCCAAACACATGGTTTAGCCTGATATTCGTGCGAAACAAATGGTTCAGTTTCCAATACTTGTGACATACATGATTTAGCTTCAACTGCATGTGAAACGAACGTGTTAGCTTCAAATTCAAGAGAAACACATGATTCAGTTTCAAATAAAAGCGAAGTAGATGGCATAGCATCAAATCCATGCGAATCAAATGGTTTAGCTTCAAATACTTGTGATATACATGATTTATCTTCAACTGCATGCGAAACAAACGAGATAGCTTTAAATCCATCCGAAACAGATGATTTAGATTAAAATCAATGCGAAGTAGAAGGCTTATTTTGAAATCCATGCGAAACAAATGGTTTAGCTTCAAATAATTTTGATATACATGATTTAGCTTCAGTTGCATGCGAAACAAACGAGTTAGCTTGAAATCCAAGCGAAACACATGTTTTCGCTTCAAATCAATGCGAAGTAGAAGGCTTATTTTGAAATCCATGCGAATCAAATGGTTGAGCTTCAAATACTTGGGATATACATGATTCAGCTTCAACTGCATGCGTAACAAACGAGTTAGCTTCAAATCTATGCGAAACACATGATTTAGCTTCAAATTCATTCCAAACACATTGTTTAGCCTGATATTCGTGCGATATAAATGGTTCAGCTTCAAATACTTGTGACATACATGATTTAGCTTCAACTGCATGTGAAACGAAAGTGTTAGCATCAAATTCAAGAGAAACACATGATTCAGTTTCAAAAAAAAAACGATGTAGATGGCATAGCATCAAATCCATGCGAATCAAATGGTTTAGCTTCAAATACTTGTGATATACATGATTTAGCTTCAACTCCATGCGATACAAACGATTAGCTTCAAATGCATGCGAAACACATGATTTAGATTAAAATCAATGCGAAGTAGAAGGCTTATCTTCAAATCCATGCGAATCAAATGGTTGAGCTTCAAATACTTGGGATATACATGATTCAGCTTGAACTGCATGCGTAACAAATGAGTTAGCTTCAAATCTATGCGAAACACATGATTTAGCTTCAAATTCATTCCAAACACATGGTTTAGCCTGATATTCGTGCGAAACAAATGGTTCAGCTTCAAATACTTGTGACATACATGATTTAGCTTCAACTGCATGTGAAACGAACGTGTTAGCTTCAAATTCAAGAGAAACACATGATTCAGTTTCAAATAAAAGCGAAGTAGATGGCATTGCATCAAATCCATGCGAATCAAATGGTTTAGCTGCAAATACTTGTGATATACATGATTTAGCTTCAACTCCATGCGATACAAACGATTAGCTTCAAATGCATGCGAAACACATGATTTAGATTAAAATCAATGCGAAGTAGAAGGCTTATCTTCAAATCCATGCGAATCAAATGGTTGAGCTTCAAATACTTGGGATATGCATGATTCAGCTTCAACTGCATGCGTAACAAATGAGATAGCTTCAAATCTATGCGAAACACATGATTTAGCTTCAAATTCATTCCAAACACATGGTTTAGCCTGATATTCGTGCGAAACAAATGGTTCAGTTTCCAATACTTGTGACATACATGATTTAGCTTCAACTGCATGTGAAACGAACGTGTTAGCTTCAAATTCAAGAGAAACACATGATTCAGTTTCAAATAAAAGCGAAGTAGATGGCATAGCATCAAATCCATGCGAATCAAATGGTTTAGCTTCAAATACTTGTGATATACATGATTTAGCTTCAACTGCATGCGATACAAACGATTAGCTTCAAATCCATGCGAAACATATGATTTAACTTCAAATCAATGCGAAGTAGAAGGCTGATCTTCGAATCCACGCGAAACAAATGGATTAGCTTCAAATACTTGTGATATACATGATTTATCTTCAACTGCATGCGAAACAAACGAGATAGCTTTAAATCCATCCGAAACAGATGATTTAGATTAAAATCAATGCGAAGTAGAAGGCTTATTTTGAAATCCATGCGAATCAAATGGTTTAGCTTCAAATAATTGTGATATACATGATTTAGCTTCAATTGCATGCGAAACAAACGAGTTAGCTTCAAATCCATTCGAAACACATGATTTAGCTTCAAATCAATGCGAAGTAGAAGGCTTATCTTCAAATCCATGCGAAACAAGTGGTTCAGCTTCAAATACTTGTGATCTGCATGATTTAGCTTCAAATGCAAGCGAAACGAACGAGTTAGCTTCAAGTCCATGCGAAACACATGAGTAAGCTTCTTATCAATGCGAAGTAGAAGGCTGATCTTCGAATCCATGCGACACAAATGGTTTAGCTTCAAATACTTGTTTGATACATTATTTAGCTTCAATTGCATGCGAAACAAACGAGTTAGCTTGAAATCCAAGCGAAACACATGTTTTCGCTTCAAATCAATGCGAAGTAGAAGGCTTATTTTGAAATCCATGCGAATCAAATGGTTGAGCTTCAAATACTTGGGATATACATGATTCAGCTTCAACTGCATGCGTAACAAACGAGTTAGCTTCAAATCTATGCGAAACACATGATTTAGCTTCAAATTCATTCCAAACACATTGTTTAGCCTGATATTCGTGCGATATAAATGGTTCAGCTTCAAATACTTGTGACATACATGATTTAGCTTCAACTGCATGTGAAACGAAAGTGTTAGCATCAAATTCAAGAGAAACACATGATTCAGTTTCAAAAAAAAAACGATGTAGATGGCATAGCATCAAATCCATGCGAATCAAATGGTTTAGCTTGAAATACTTGTGATATACATGATTTAGCTTCAACTCCATGCGATACAAACGATTAGCTTCAAATGCATGCGAAACACATGATTTAGATTAAAATCAATGCGAAGTAGAAGGCTTATCTTCAAATCCATGCGAATCAAATGGTTGAGCTTCAAATACTTGGGATATACATGATTCAGCTTGAACTGCATGCGTAACAAATGAGTTAGCTTCAAATCTATGCGAAACACATGATTTAGCTTCAAATTCATTCCAAACACATGGTTTAGCCTGATATTCGTGCGAAACAAATGGTTCAGCTTCAAATACTTGTGACATACATGATTTAGCTTCAACTGCATGTGAAACGAACGTGTTAGCTTCAAATTCAAGAGAAACACATGATTCAGTTTCAAATAAAAGCGAAGTAGATGGCATAGCATCAAATCCATGCGAATCAAATGGTTTAGCTTCAAATACTTGTGATATACATGAATTAGCTTCAACTGCATGCGATACAAACGATTAGCTTCAAATCCATGCGAAACATATGATTTAACTTCAAATCAATGCGAAGTAGAAGGCTGATCTTCGAATCCACGCGAAACAAATGGATTAGCTTCAAATACTTGTGATATACATGATTTATCTTCAACTGCATGCGAAACAAACGAGATAGCTTTAAATCCATCCGAAACAGATGATTTAGATTAAAATCAATGCGAAGTAGAAGGCTTATTTTGAAATCCATGCGAAACAAATGGTTTAGCTTCAAATAATTGTGATATACATGATTTAGCTTCAGTTGCATGCGAAACAAACGAGTTAGCTTGAAATCCAAGCGAAACACATGTTTTCGCTTCAAATCAATGCGAAGTAGAAGGCTTATTTTGAAATCCATGCGAATCAAATGGTTGAGCTTCAAATACTTGGGATATACATGATTCAGCTTCAACTGCATGCGTAACAAACGAGTTAGCTTCAAATCTATGCGAAACACATGATTTAGCTTCAAATTCATTCCAAACACATTGTTTAGCCTGATATTCGTGCGATATAAATGGTTCAGCTTCAAATACTTGTGACATACATGATTTAGCTTCAACTGCATGTGAAACGAAAGTGTTAGCATCAAATTCAAGAGAAACACATGATTCAGTTTCAAAAAAAAAACGATGTAGATGGCATAGCATCAAATCCATGCGAATCAAATGGTTTAGCTTCAAATACTTGTGATATACATGATTTAGCTTCAACTCCATGCGATACAAACGATTAGCTTCAAATGCATGCGAAACACATGATTTAGATTAAAATCAATGCGAAGTAGAAGGCTTATCTTCAAATCCATGCGAATCAAATGGTTGAGCTTCAAATACTTGGGATATACATGATTCAGCTTGAACTGCATGCGTAACAAATGAGTTAGCTTCAAATCTATGCGAAACACATGATTTAGCTTCAAATTCATTCCAAACACATGGTTTAGCCTGATATTCGTGCGAAACAAATGGTTCAGCTTCAAATACTTGTGACATACATGATTTAGCTTCAACTGCATGTGAAACGAACGTGTTAGCTTCAAATTCAAGAGAAACACATGATTCAGTTTCAAATAAAAGCGAAGTAGATGGCATAGCATCAAATCCATGCGAATCAAATGGTTTAGCTTCAAATACTTGTGATATATATGAATTAGCTTCAACTGCATGCGATACAAACGATTAGCTTCAAATCCATGCGAAACATATGATTTAACTTCAAATCAATGCGAAGTAGAAGGCTTATTTTGAAATCCATGCGAAACAAATGGTTTAGCTTCAAATAATTGTGATATACATGATTTAGCTTCAGTTGCATGCGAAACAATCGAGTTAGCTTGAAATCCAAGCGAAACACATGATTTAGCTTCTTATCAATGCGAAGTAGAAGACTGATCTTCGAATCCTTGCGAAACAAATGGCTTAGCTTCAAATACTTGTGATGTACATGAATAAGCTTCAACAGCATGCAAAACTAGCGAGTTAGCTTCAAATCCATGCGAAACACATGATTTAGCTTGAAATCAATGCGATTTAGAAGGCTTATCTTCGAATCCATGCGAAACAACTGGTTTAGCTTCAAATACCTGTGATATACATGATTTATCTTCAACTGCATGCGAAACAAACGAAATAGCTTTTAATCCATGCGAAACAGATGATTTAGATTAAAATCAATGCGAAGTAGAAGGCTTATTTTGAAATCCATGCGAATCAAATGGTTTAGCTTCAAATAATTGTGATATACATGATTTAGCTTCAACTGCATTACGAAACAAACTAGTTAGCTTCAAAATCAAGAGAAACACATGATTCAGTTTCAAATAAAAGCGAAGTAGATGGCATTGCATCAAATCCATGCGAATCAAATGGTTTAGCTGCAAATACTTGTGATATACATGATTTAGCTTCAACTCCATGCGATACAAACGATTAGCTTCAAATGCATGCGAAACACATGATTTAGATTAAAATCAATGCGAAGTAGAAGGCTTATCTTCAAATCCATGCGAATCAAATGGTTGAGCTTCAAATACTTGGGATATACATGAATAAGCTTCAACAGAATGCAAAATTAGCGAGTTAGCTTCAAATCTATGCGAAACATATGATTTAGCTTGACATCAATGCGATTTAGAAGGCTTATATTCGAATCCATGCGAAACAAATGGTTTAGCTTCAAATACCTGTGATATACATGATTTATCTTCAACTGCATGCGAAAAAAACGAGATAGCTTTAAATCCATCCGAAACAGATGATTTAGATTAAAATCAATGCGAAGTAGAAGGCTTATTTTGAAATCCATGCGAATCACATGATTTAGCTTTAAATCAATACGAGGTAGATGGCTGATCTTCGAAGCCATGCGAAACAAATGGTTTAGCTTCAAATACTTGTTTGATACATTATCTAGCTTCAATTACATGCGAAACAAACGAGTTAGCTTGAAATGCAAGCGAAACACATGATTTAGCATCAAATCAATGCAAAGTAGAAGGCTTATTTTGAAATCCATGCGAATCAACTGGTTTAGCTTCAAATAACTGTGATATACATGATTTAGCTTCAACAGCATGAAAACTAACGAGTTAGATTCAAATCCATGCGAAACACATGATTTTGCTTCAAATCAATGCGAAGTAGAAGGCTTATCTTCAAATCCATGCGAATCAAATGGTTTAGCTTCAAATAATTGTGATATGCATGATTTATCTTCAACTGCATGCGAAACAAACGAGATAGTTTTAATCCATGCGAAACAGATGATTTAGATTAAAATCAATGCGAAGTAGAAGGCTTATTCTGAAATCCATGCGAATCAAATGGTTTAGCTTCAAATACTTGTTTGATACATTATCTAGCTTCAATTACATGCGAAACAAACGAGTTAGCTTGAAATGCAAGCGAAACACATGATTTAGCATCAAATCAATGCAAAGTAGAAGGCTTATTTTGAAATCCATGCGAGTCAAATGGTTTAGCTTCAAATAATTGTGATATACATGATTTAGCTTCAACTGCATGCGAAACAAACGAGTTAGCTTCAAATCCAAGCGAAAAACATGAGTTAGCATCAAGTCAACACGAAGTTGAAGGCTTAGCTTCAAATCCATGCGAAACACCCGATTTAGCATCAAATCAATGCGACGTAGAAGACTTAGTTTCAGATCCATGCGAATCAAATGGTTTAGCTGCATATACTTGTCATGTACATGATTTAGCTTCAAATGCAGGCGAAACAAACGAGTTAGCTTCGAATCCCTGCGAAACACATGACTCAGCTTCAAATTCATTCGAAACACATGGTTTAGCTTAATATTCATGCGAAACAAATGGTTCAGCTACAAATACTTGTGATATACATGATTTAGTTTCAACTGCATGCGAAACAAACAAGTTAGTTTTAAATCCATGTGAAACACTTGATTTAGCTTCAAATCAAAGCGAAGTAGATGGCTGATCTTCGAATCCATGCGAAACAAATTGTTTAGCTTCAAATACTTGTTTGATACATTATTTAGCTTCAATTGCATGCGAAACAAACGAGTTAGCTTCAAATCCATGCGGAACACATGATTTAGCTTCTAATCAATGCGAAGTAGAAGGCTTAGATACAAAACCATGCGAATCAAATGGTTTAGCTGCATATACTTGTCATGTACATGATTTAGCTTCAAATGCAGGCGAAACAAACGAGTTAGCTTCAAATCCATGCGAAACACATGATTTAGCTTCAAATCTATGCGAAACAAACGAGTTAGCTTCAAATGCAAGCGAAACAAATGATTCAGCTTCAAATCAATGCGAAGTAGAAGGCTTAGCTTCAAATCCATGCGAATCAAATGGTTTAGCTGCATATACTTGTCATGTACATGATTTAGCTTCAAATGCAGGCGAAACAAACGAGTTAGCTTCGAATCCCTGCGAAACACATGATTTAGCTTCAAATTCATTCGAAACACATGGTTTAGCTTAATATTCATGCGAAACAAATGGTTCAGCTTCAAATACTTGTGATATACATGATTTAGTTTCAACTGCATGCGAAACAAACAAGTTAGTTTTAAATCCAAGCGAAACGCATGATTTAGCTTCAAATCCATCCGAAGTAGAAGGCTTAGCTTCAAACGCATGCGACACAAATGATTTAGCTTCAAACACTTGCCATATAAGTGATATAGCTTCAAATGCAGGCGAATCAAACGAGTTAGCTACAAATCCGTGCGAAACGCATGATTTAGCTTCAAATGAATGCGAAGTAGAAGGATTAGCTGCAAATCCATGCGAAACGAATGATTGACCTTCAAATACTTGCGAATATAAGTGATATAGCTCCAAATGCAGGCGAAAAAAACGAGTTAGCTTCAAATCCATGCGAAATGCATGTTTTAGCTTCAACTCAATGCGAAGCAGAAGGTTTCGTTTCAAATCCATGCGAATCAAATGGAGTAGCTTCAAATAATCGTGATATACACGATTTAGCGTCAACTGCGTGCGAAACAAACGAGTTAGCTACAAATCCATGCGAAACACATGATTTAGCTTCAAAACAATCCGAAGTAGAAGGGTTAGCTTCAAATCCATGCGAAACGAATGATTGACCTTCAAATACTTGCGAATATAAGTGATATAGCTTCAAATCCATGCGAAACGCATGATTTAGCTTCAAATGAATGCGAAGTTGAAGGATTAGCTTCAAATCCATGCGAAACGAATGATTTATCATCAAATACTTTCGAATAGAAGTAATGTAGCTTCAAATGCAGGCGAAACAAACGAGCTAGCTTCAAATCCATACGAAACACATGATTTAGCTTCAAATCTATGCGAAGCAAACGAGTTAGCTTCAAATGCAAGCGAAACACATGATTCAGCTTCAAATCAATGCGAAGTAGAAGGCTTAGTTTCAAATACGTTAGAAACAAATGGAATAGCTTCAAATAATCGTGATATACATAATTTAGCGTCAACTGCGTGCGAAACAAACCAGTTAGCTTCAAATTCATGCGGAGCACATGATTTAGCTTCTAATCAATGCGAAGTAGAAGGCTTAGATGCAAAACCATGCGAAACAAATGGTTTAGCTTCAAATAATTGTGATATACATGATTTAGCTTCAACTGCATGCGAATCGAATGAGTTATATTCAAATCCAAGCGAAACACATGATTTAGCTTCAAATCAATGCGAAGTAGAAGGCTTAGTTTCAAATCCATGCGAATGAAATGGAATAGCTTCAAATAATCGTGATATACATAATTTAGCGTCAACTGCGTGCGAAACAAACGAGTTAGCTTCAAATTCATGCGGAACACATGATTTAGCTTCTAATCAATGCGAAGTAGAAGGCTGAGATACAAAACCATGCGAAACAAATGGTTTAGCTTCAAATAATTGTGATATACATGATTTACCTTCAACTGCATGCGAATCGAACGAGTTATCTTCAAATCCAAGCGAAACACATGATTTAGCTTCAAATCAATGCGAAGTAGAAGGCTTAGTTTCAAATCCATGCGAATCAAATGGTTTAGCTGCATATACTTGTCATGTACATGATTACCTTCATATGCAGGCGAAACAAACGAGTTAGCTTCGAATCCCTGCGAAACACATGATTTAGCTTCAAATTCATTCGAAACACATGGTTTAGCTTAATATTCATGCGAAACAAATGGTTCAGCTTCAAATACTTGTGATATACATGATTTAGTTTCAACTGCATGCGAAACAAACAAGTTAGTTTTAAATCCAAGCGAAACGCATGATTTAGCTTCAAATCCATCTGAAGTAGAAGGCTTAGCTTCAAACCCATTCGACACAAATGATTTAGCTTCAAACACTTGCCATATAAGTGATATAGCTTGAAATGCAGGCGAATCAAACGAGTTAGCTACAAATCCGTGCGAAACGCATGATTTAGCTTCAAATGAATGCGAAGTAGAAGGATTAGCTGCAAATCCATGCGAAACGAATGAGTGACCTTCAAATACTTGCGAATATAAGTGATATAGCTCCAAATGCAGGCGAAAAAAACGAGTTAGATACAAATCCATGCGAAATGCATGTTTTAGCTTCAACTCAATGCGAAGCAGAAGGCTTCGTTTCAAATCCATGCGAATCAAATGGAATAGCTTCAAATAATAGTGATATACGCGATTTAGCGTCAACTGCGTGCGAAACAAACGAGTTAGCTACAAATCCATGCGAAACACATGATTTAGCTTCAAAACAATCCGAAGTAGAAGGATTAGCTTCAAATCCATGCGAAACACATGATATAGCATATAAATACATGAGAAACAAATGATTTATCTCCAGATAATTGCGGTATAAGTGATACAGATTCAAATGCAGGCGAAATAATCGAGATAGCTCCAAATCAATGCCAAACACTTGATTTAGCTTTAAATCAATGCGAAGTAGAAGGCTTATCTTCGAATCCATGCGAAACAAATGGTTTAGCTTCAAATGCTTGTAATATACATGATTTAGCTTCAACAGCATGCGAAACAAACGTGTTAACTTCAAATCCATACGAAACACATGATTTAGCTTCAATTCAATGCGTGGTTGAAGGCTTATCTTCGAATCCATGCGAAACAAATGGTTTAGCTTCAAATCATTGCGAAGTAGAAGGCTTAGCTTCAAATCCATTCGAATCAAATGTTTTAGCTTCAAATACTTGTGATATACATGACTTACATTCAACAGCAAGCGAAACAAACGAGTTAGCATCAAATCCATGCGAAACACATGATTTAGCATCAAATCAAGGCGAAGTAGAAGGCTTACCTTCGAATCCATGCGAAACAAGTGGTTTAGCTTCAAATACTTGTGATATACATGATTTAGCTTCAACTGCAAGCGAAACCAACGAGTTAGCTGCAAATCCATGCAAAGCACATGATTTAGCCTCAAATCAATGCGAAGTAGAAGGCTTATCTTCAAATCCATGCGAAACGAATGATTGACATTCAAATGCTTGCGAATATAAGTGATATAGCTTCAAATGCTGGCGAAACAAACGAGTTAGCTTCAAATCCATGCAAAACACATGATTTAGATTCAAATCAATGCGAAGTAGAAGGCTTAGCTTCAAATCCATGCGAAACACATGATTTAGCTTAAAATTCATGCGAAGCATATGGTTTAGCTTCAAATACTTGTTATATACAAGATTTACCTTCAACTAAGTGCGACACAACCGAGTCAGCTTCAAATCCATGCGAAACACATGATATAGCATATAAATACATGAGAAACAAATGATTTATCTCCAGATAATTGCGGTATAAGTGATACAGATTCAAATGCAGGCGAAATAATCGAGATAGCTCCAAATCAATGCCAAACACTTGATTTAGCTTTAAATCAATGCGAAGTAGAAGGCATAGCTTCAAATCCATGCGAACCGAATGATTTGGCTTCAAATACTTGCGAATATAAGTGATATAGCTGCAACTGCATGCGAAACAAACGTGTTATCTTCAAATCCATGCGCAACCACATGATTTAGCTTCAAATAAATGCGAAGTAGAAGGCTTAGCTTCAAATCCATGCGAAACGAATGATTGAGCTCCAAATGCTTGCGAATATAAGTGATATAGCTTCAAATGCAGACGAAGCAAACGAGTTAGCTTCAAATTCATGCCAAACACATGATTTAGCTTCAAATCAATGCGAAATAGAAGGCATATCTTCGAATCCATGCGAAACTAATGTTTAGCTTCAGATACCTGTGATATACATGATTTAGTTTCAACTGCATGCGAAACAAACGTGTTATCTGCAAATCCATGCGCAACCACATGATTTAGCTTCAAATAAATGCGAAGTAGAAGGCTTAGCTTCAAATCCATGCGAAACGAATGATTTAGCTTCAAATGATTGCGAAGTAGAAGGCTTAGCTTCAAATCCATGCGAAACACATGATATAGTTTCAAATTCATGAGAAACACATGGTTCAGCTTAATATTCATGCGAAACAGATGGTTTAGATTTAGATATTTGTGATAAACATGATTTAGCTTCAACTGCATGCGAATCAAACGAGTTAGCCTCGAATCCATGCGAAACACATGATTTAGCTTCAAATCAATGCGAAGTAGAAGGCTTAGCTTCAAATCCATGCGACACGAATGATTTAGCTTCATATACTTGCGATGTAAGTGATATATCTTCAAATGCAGGCGAAACAAACGAGTGAGCTTCAAATCCAAGCGTAACACATGATTTGACTTCAAATCAATGCAAAGTAGAAGGCTTAGCTTCCAATCCATGCCAATCGAATTATTTAGCTTCAAATGCTTGCGAATATAAGTGATATAGATTCAACTGCATGCTAAACAAACGAGATAGCTTCAAATCCATGCGAAACACATGATTTAACTTCAAATCAATGCGAAGTAGAAGTCATAGCTTCAAATCCATGCGAACCGAATGATTTGGCTTCAAATATTTGCGAATATAAGTGATATAGCTTCAACTGCATGCGAAACAAACGTGTTATCTGCAAATCCATGCGCAACCACATGATTTAGCTTCAAATAAATGCGAAGTAGAAGGCTTAGCTTCAAATCCATGCGAAACGAATGATTGAGCTCCAAATGCTTGCGAATATAAGTGATATAGCTACAAATGCAGACGAAGCAAACGAGTTAGCTTCAAATCCATTCAAAACACATGATTTAGCTTCAAATTCATTCGAAAGAAATGGTTTAGCGTACTATTCATGGGAATCAAATGGTTCAGATTCAAATACTTGTGATATACACGATGTAGATTCAACTGCATGCGAAACAAACGAGTTAGCTTCAAATCCAAGCGAAACACATGATTTATCTTCAAATCAATGCGAAGTAGCAGGCTTAGCTTCAAATCCATGCCAAACACATGATTTAAATTCAAATTAATACTAAGTTGCAGGGTTAGCTTCAAATCCATGCGAATCGAATCGTTTAGCTTCAAATACTTGTGATATACATGATTTAGCTTCAACTGCATGCGAAACAAACGAGTTAGCTTCAAATCCAAGCGAAACACTTGATTTAGCTTCAAATCAATGCGAAGTATAAGGATTCGCTTCAAATCCATGTGAAACGAATGATTGAGCTTCAAATACTTGCCAATATATGTGATATAGCTTCGAATCCAGGCGAAACAAACGAGTTAGCTTCAAAAACCATGCGAAAAACATGATTTAGCTCCAAATCGATGCGAAGTAGAAGGCTTAACTACGAATCCATGCGAAACAAATGGTTTAGCTTCAAACACTTGTGATATACATGATTTAGCTTCAATAGCTTGCGAAACAAACGAGTTAGCTTCAAAAACCATGCGAAAATCATGATTTAGCTTCAAATCAATGCGAAGCAGAAGGCTTATCTTCAAATCCATGCGAAACAAATCGTTTAGCTTCAAATACTTGTGATATACATAATTTAACTTCAGGTGCATGTGATAGAATCGAGTTAACGTAAAATCCAAGCGGAACACATGATTTAGCTTCAAATCAATGCGAAGTAGAATGCTGAGTTTCAAATCCATGCGAATCAAACGGTTTAGCTTTAAATACGTGTGATATACTTGATTTAGATTCAAGTGCGTTCGAAACAAACGTGTTAGCTTCAAATCCAAGCGAAACACATGATTTATCTTCAAATCAATGCGAGGTAGAAGGCTTAGCTTCAAATCCATGCGAAATAAACGTGTTAGCTTCAAATCCAAGCGAAACACATGATTTATCTTCAAATCAATGCGAGGTAGAAGGCTTAGCTTCAAACCTATGCGAATCAAACGGTTTTGCTTCAAATACTTGTGATATACTTGATTTATATTCAAGTGCATGCGAAACAATCGAGATAGCTTCAAATCCATGCGAAAAACATGATTTAGCTCCAAATCGAAGCGAAGTAGGAGGCTTAACTACGAACCCATGCGAAACAAATGGTTTTGCTGCAAATACTCGTGATATACATGACTTAGCTTCAACACCATGCGAAACAAACGAGTTAGATTCAAATCCATGCGAAACACATGATTTAGCTTCAAATCAATGCGAAGAAGAAGGGTGATCTTCGAATCCATGCTAATCAAATGGTTCAGATTCAAATACTTGTGATATACATGATTTAGCTTCAACAGCATGCGAAACAAACGAGTTAGCTTCAAATCCAGCGAAAAATACGATTCAGCTTCAAATCAATGCGAAGAAGAAGGGTGATCTTCGAATCCATGCTAATCAAATGGTTCAGATTCAAATACTTGTTATATACATGATTTAGCTTCAACAGCATGCGAAACAAACGAGTTAGCTTCAAATCCATACGAAACACATGATTTAGCTCCAAATCAATGCGAGGTAGAAGGCTTAGCTTCAAATCCATGCGAATCAAATGGTTTAGCTTCAAATACTTGTGATATACATGATTTATATTCAACTGCATGCGACACAAACGAGTTAGCTTCAAATCCAAGCGAAACGCACGATTAAACCTCAATTCAATGCGAAGTAGAAGGATTATCTTCGAATCCATGCGAAACGAATGATTTAGCTTCAAATAAATGCGAATATAAGTGATATAGCTTCAAATGCAGGCGACACTAACGAGTTAGCTTCAAATCCATGAGAAACACATGATTTAAATTCCAATCAATGTGAAGTAGAAGGCTTATCTTCAAATCTATGTGAAACAAATGGTTCAGCTTCAAATACTTGTGATATACATGATTTAGATTCAACTTCATGCAAAACCAACGAGTTAACTGCAAATCCAAGCGAAACACATGATTTAGAATCAAATCAATGCGAAGTAGAAAGCGTAGCTTCAAAACCAGCGAAACGAATGATTTAGCTTCAAATCCATCTGAAGTAGAAGGCTTAGCTTCAAACCCATTCGACACAAATGATTTAGCTTCAAACACTTGCCATATAAGTGATATAGCTTGAAATGCAGGCGAATCAAACGAGTTAGCTACAAATCCGTGCGAAACGCATGATTTAGCTTCAAATGAATGCGAAGTAGAAGGATTAGCTGCAAATCCATGCGAAACGAATGAGTGACCTTCAAATACTTGCGAATATAAGTGATATAGCTCCAAATGCAGGCGAAAAAAACGAGTTAGATACAAATCCATGCGAAATGCATGTTTTAGCTTCAACTCAATGCGAAGCAGAAGGCTTCGTTTCAAATCCATGCGAATCAAATGGAATAGCTTCAAATAATAGTGATATACGCGATTTAGCGTCAACTGCGTGCGAAACAAACGAGTTAGCTACAAATCCATGCGAAACACATGATTTAGCTTCAAAACAATCCGAAGTAGAAGGATTAGCTTCAAATCCATGCGAAACGAATGATTGACCTCCAAATACTTGCGAATATAAGTGATATAGCTTCAAACCCATGCGAAACGCATGATTTAGCTTCAAATGAATGCGAAGTTGAAGGATTAGCTTCAAATCCATGCGAAACGAATGATTTATCATCAAATACTTTCGAATAGAAGTAATGTAGCTTCAAATGCAGGCGAAACAAACGAGGTAGCTTCAAATCCATGCGAAACACATGATTTAGCTTCAAATCTATGCGAAACAAACGAGTTAGCTACAAATCCATGCGAAACACATGATTTAGCTTCAAAACAATCCGAAGTAGAAGGATTAGCTTCAAATCCATGCGAAACACATGATATAGCATATAAATACATGAGAAACAAATGATTTATCTCCAGATAATTGCGGTATAAGTGATACAGATTCAAATGCAGGCGAAATAATCGAGATAGCTCCAAATCAATGCCAAACACTTGATTTAGCTTTAAATCAATGCGAAGTAGAAGGCTTATCTTCGAATCCATGCGAAACAAATGGTTTAGCTTCAAATGCTTGTAATATACATGATTTAGCTTCAACAGCATGCGAAACAAACGTGTTAACTTCAAATCCATACGAAACACATGATTTAGCTTCAATTCAATGCGTGGTTGAAGGCTTATCTTCGAATCCATGCGAAACAAATGGTTTAGCTTCAAATCATTGCGAAGTAGAAGGCTTAGCTTCAAATCCATTCGAATCAAATGTTTTAGCTTCAAATACTTGTGATATACATGACTTACATTCAACAGCAAGCGAAACAAACGAGTTAGCATCAAATCCATGCGAAACACATGATTTAGCATCAAATCAAGGCGAAGTAGAAGGCTTACCTTCGAATCCATGCGAAACAAGTGGTTTAGCTTCAAATACTTGTGATATACATGATTTAGCTTCAACTGCAAGCGAAACCAACGAGTTAGCTGCAAATCCATGCAAAGCACATGATTTAGCCTCAAATCAATGCGAAGTAGAAGGCTTATCTTCAAATCCATGCGAAACGAATGATTGACATTCAAATGCTTGCGAATATAAGTGATATAGCTTCAAATGCTGGCGAAACAAACGAGTTAGCTTCAAATCCATGCAAAACACATGATTTAGATTCAAATCAATGCGAAGTAGAAGGCTTAGCTTCAAATCCATGCGAAACACATGATTTAGCTTAAAATTCATGCGAAGCATATGGTTTAGCTTCAAATACTTGTTATATACAAGATTTACCTTCAACTAAGTGCGACACAACCGAGTCAGCTTCAAATCCATGCGAAACACATGATATAGCATATAAATACATGAGAAACAAATGATTTATCTCCAGATAATTGCGGTATAAGTGATACAGATTCAAATGCAGGCGAAATAATCGAGATAGCTCCAAATCAATGCCAAACACTTGATTTAGCTTTAAATCAATGCGAAGTAGAAGGCATAGCTTCAAATCCATGCGAACCGAATGATTTGGCTTCAAATACTTGCGAATATAAGTGATATAGCTGCAACTGCATGCGAAACAAACGTGTTATCTTCAAATCCATGCGCAACCACATGATTTAGCTTCAAATAAATGCGAAGTAGAAGGCTTAGCTTCAAATCCATGCGAAACGAATGATTGAGCTCCAAATGCTTGCGAATATAAGTGATATAGCTTCAAATGCAGACGAAGCAAACGAGTTAGCTTCAAATTCATGCCAAACACATGATTTAGCTTCAAATCAATGCGAAATAGAAGGCATATCTTCGAATCCATGCGAAACTAATGTTTAGCTTCAGATACCTGTGATATACATGATTTAGTTTCAACTGCATGCGAAACAAACGTGTTATCTGCAAATCCATGCGCAACCACATGATTTAGCTTCAAATAAATGCGAAGTAGAAGGCTTAGCTTCAAATCCATGCGAAACGAATGATTTAGCTTCAAATGAATGCGAAGTAGAAGGCTTAGCTTCAAATCCATGCGAAACACATGATATAGTTTCAAATTCATGAGAAACACATGGTTCAGCTTAATATTCATGCGAAACAGATGGTTTAGATTTAGATATTTGTGATAAACATGATTTAGCTTCAACTGCATGCGAATCAAACGAGTTAGCCTCGAATCCATGCGAAACACATGATTTAGCTTCAAATCAATGCGAAGTAGAAGGCTTAGCTTCAAATCCATGCGACACGAATGATTTAGCTTCATATACTTGCGATGTAAGTGATATATCTTCAAATGCAGGCGAAACAAACGAGTGAGCTTCAAATCCAAGCGTAACACATGATTTGACTTCAAATCAATGCAAAGTAGAAGGCTTAGCTTCCAATCCATGCCAATCGAATTATTTAGCTTCAAATGCTTGCGAATATAAGTGATATAGATTCAACTGCATGCTAAACAAACGAGATAGCTTCAAATCCATGCGAAACACATGATTTAACTTCAAATCAATGCGAAGTAGAAGTCATAGCTTCAAATCCATGCGAACCGAATGATTTGGCTTCAAATATTTGCGAATATAAGTGATATAGCTTCAACTGCATGCGAAACAAACGTGTTATCTGCAAATCCATGCGCAACCACATGATTTAGCTTCAAATAAATGCGAAGTAGAAGGCTTAGCTTCAAATCCATGCGAAACGTATGATTGAGCTCCAAATGCTTGCGAATATAAGTGATATAGCTACAAATGCAGACGAAGCAAACGAGTTAGCTTCAAATCCATTCAAAACACATGATTTAGCTTCAAATTCATTCGAAAGAAATGGTTTAGCGTACTATTCATGGGAATCAAATGGTTCAGATTCAAATACTTGTGATATACACGATGTAGATTCAACTGCATGCGAAACAAACGAGTTAGCTTCAAATCCAAGCGAAACACATGATTTATCTTCAAATCAATGCGAAGTAGCAGGCTTAGCTTCAAATCCATGCCAAACACATGATTTAAATTCAAATTAATACTAAGTTGCAGGGTTAGCTTCAAATCCATGCGAATCGAATCGTTTAGCTTCAAATACTTGTGATATACATGATTTAGCTTCAACTGCATGCGAAACAAACGAGTTAGCTTCAAATCCAAGCGAAACACTTGATTTAGCTTCAAATCAATGCGAAGTATAAGGATTCGCTTCAAATCCATGTGAAACGAATGATTGAGCTTCAAATACTTGCCAATATATGTGATATAGCTTCGAATCCAGGCGAAACAAACGAGTTAGCTTCAAAAACCATGCGAAAAACATGATTTAGCTCCAAATCGATGCGAAGTAGAAGGCTTAACTACGAATCCATGCGAAACAAATGGTTTAGCTTCAAACACTTGTGATATACATGATTTAGCTTCAATAGCTTGCGAAACAAACGAGTTAGCTTCAAAAACCATGCGAAAATCATGATTTAGCTTCAAATCAATGCGAAGCAGAAGGCTTATCTTCAAATCCATGCGAAACAAATCGTTTAGCTTCAAATACTTGTGATATACATAATTTAACTTCAGGTGCATGTGATAGAATCGAGTTAACGTAAAATCCAAGCGGAACACATGATTTAGCTTCAAATCAATGCGAAGTAGAATGCTGAGTTTCAAATCCATGCGAATCAAACGGTTTAGCTTTAAATACGTGTGATATACTTGATTTAGATTCAAGTGCGTTCGAAACAAACGTGTTAGCTTCAAATCCAAGCGAAACACATGATTTATCTTCAAATCAATGCGAGGTAGAAGGCTTAGCTTCAAATCCATGCGAAATAAACGTGTTAGCTTCAAATCCAAGCGAAACACATGATTTATCTTCAAATCAATGCGAGGTAGAAGGCTTAGCTTCAAACCTATGCGAATCAAACGGTTTTGCTTCAAATACTTGTGATATACTTGATTTATATTCAAGTGCATGCGAAACAATCGAGATAGCTTCAAATCCATGCGAAAAACATGATTTAGCTCCAAATCGAAGCGAAGTAGGAGGCTTAACTACGAACCCATGCGAAACAAATGGTTTAGCTGCAAATACTCGTGATATACATGACTTAGCTTCAACACCATGCGAAACAAACGAGTTAGATTCAAATCCATGCGAAACACATGATTTAGCTTCAAATCAATGCGAAGAAGAAGGGTGATCTTCGAATCCATGCTAATCAAATGGTTCAGATTCAAATACTTGTGATATACATGATTTAGCTTCAACAGCATGCGAAACAAACGAGTTAGCTTCAAATCCAAGCGAAACACATGATTTAGAATCAAATCAATGCGAAGTAAAAGGCTTAGCTTCAAATCCAGCGAAACGAATGATTTAGCTTCAAATACTTGAGAGATACTCGATTTTGCTTCAACTGCATGCAAAACCAACGAGTTAGCTTCAAATCCAAGCGAAACACATGATTTAGATTCAAATCAAAGCGAAGTAGAAGGCTTAGCTTCAAATCCGGCGAAACGAATGATTTAGCTTCAAATACTTGCGAAGATCACTGATATATCTTCAAATGCAGGTGAAACAAACGAGTTAGCTTTAAATCCATGCGAAACACATGATTTAGCTGCAAATCTATGCGAAGCAGAAGGCTGATCTTCGAATCCATGCGAAACAAATGGTTTAGCTTCAAATACTTGTGATATACATGATTTAACTACAACTGCATGTGATACAAACGAGTTAGCTTCAAATCCATACGAAACACATGATTTGGCTTCAATTGCATGCGAAACAAACGAGTTAGCTTTAAATCCAAGCGAAACACTTGATTTAGCTTCAACTCAATACGTTATAGATGGTTTAGCTTCAAATCTATGCGAAACAAATGGTTTAACTTCAAATACTTTTGATATACATGATTTAGCTTCAACTGCATGCCAAACAAACGAGTTAGCTGCAAATACAAACGAAACACATGATTCAGCTTCAAATCAATGCGAAGTAGAAGGCTTAGCTTCAAATCCGTGCGAAACAAATGGTTCAGCTTCAAATACTTGTGATATACGCGATTTAACTTCAACTGCATGCTAAACAAACGAGTTAGCTTCAAATCCATGCGGAACACGTGATTTAGCTTCAAATCAATGCGAAGGCGAAGGCTTAGCGTCGAATCCATGCGAAACAAATGGTTTAGCTTCAAATACCTGTGATATACAAGATTTGGCTTCAACTGCGTGCTATACACGCGAGTTAGCTTCACACCAAAGGGAAACACATGATTTAACTTCAAATGAATGCGAAGTAGAAGCCTTAGCTTCTAATCAATGCGAAACAAATCATTTAGCTTAAAATACTTGTGATATACACGATTTAGCTTCAAATGCAGGCAAAACAATCGAGTTAGCTTCGAATCCATGCGAAACACATGATTTACCTTCAAATCAATGCGAAGTAGAGGCATATCTTCAAATCCATGCGAATCAAATGGTTTAACTTGAAATACTTTTGATATACATGATTTAGCTTCAACTGCATGCCAAACAAACGAGTTAGCTGCAAATACAAACGAAACACATGATTCAGCTTCAAATCAATGCGAAGTAGAAGGCTTAGCTTCAAATCCGTGCGAAACAAATGGTTCAGCTTCAAATACTTGTGATATACGTGATTTAGCTTCAACTGCATGCTAAACAAACGAGTTAGCTTCAAATCCATGCGGAACACGTGATTTAGCTTCAAATCAATGCGAAGGAGAAGGCTTAGCGTCGAATCCATGCGAAACAAACGGTATAGCTTCAAATACTTGTGATATACTTGATTTAGATTCAAGTGCGAGCGAAACAAACGAGGTAGCTTCAAATCCAAGCGGAACGCGTGGTTTAGCCTCAAATCAATTGCGAAGTAGAAGGGTTATCTTCGAATCCATGCGAAACAAATCATTTAGCCTCAAATACTTGTGATAAACATGATATAGCTTCAACAGCATGCGAAACAAACGAGTTAGCTTCAAATCCATGCGAAACACATGATTTAGTTTCAAATCAATGCGAAGTAGAATGCTTAGTTTCAAATCCAAGCGAAACGAATGATTGAGCTTCAAATACTTGTCAATATATGTGATATAGCTTCGACGGCAGGCGAAACAATCGAGTTAGATTGACGTCCATGCGAAAGACATGATTTAGCTTCAAATCAATGCGAAGTAGAAGGCATAGTTTCAAATCCAAGCGAAACACATAATTTAGCTTCAAATACCTGTGATATACTTGATTTAGCTTCAACTGTATGCCAAAAAATCGAGTTATCTTCAAATCCATGCGAATTACATGAATCAGCTTTAAATCAATGCGAAGTAGAAGGCTTATATTCAAATCCATGCGGAACAAATGGTTTAGCGTCAAATTCTTGTGATATACATGATTTAGCTTCAACTGCATGCGAAATAAACAAGTTAGCTTCAAATCCAAGCGAAACACATGAGATAGCATCAAATCAATAAGAAGTAGAAGGCTTCGCTTAAAAATACATGCGACAAAAATGAATTAGCTTCAAATCCATGCGAAACGAATGGTGTAGTTTCAAATACTTGTTTTAGGCATGATATAGCTTCAACTGCATGCGAAACAAACGAGTCAGATTCAAATCCAAGCGAAACACATGATTTAAGTTCAAATGAATGCGAAGTAGATGGCTTAGCTTCAAATCCATGCTAAACGAATGGTTCAGCTTCAAATACTTGTGGTATACATGATTTAGCTTCAACTGCATGCGAATCAAACGAGGTAGTTCAAATCCATGCGAAACACATGATTTAGCTACAAATTCATACGAAATACATGGTTTGGATTTATATTCATGCGGATCAAACGTTTCAGCTTCAAATACTTGTGATATACATGATTTAGCTTCAACTGCATGCGATACAAACGAGTTCGCTTCAAATCCAAGCGAAACTCATGATTTAGCTTCAATTCAATGCGAACTAGAGTGCTTAACTTCAAATCCATGCGAATCAAATGGTTCAGCTTCAAATACTCGTGATATACATGAGCTAGATTCAACTGCATGCGAAACAAACGAGTTAGCATCAAATCCATGCGAAACACACGATTTAGCTTCAAATCAATGCGAAGAAGAAGGCTTTGCTTTAAATCCATGCGAACCAATTGGGTTAGCATCAAATACTTCTGATACATATGATTTAAATTCAACTGCATGCAAAACAAACGAGTTGGCTTCAAATCCATGCGAACCACATAATTTAAATTCAAATCAATGCGAAGTAGGAGGCTTAGCATTAAATCCATGCGACACAAATAATCTAGTTTCAAATACTTGTAATATACAGGATTTAGCTTCAACTGCATGCGAAACAATCAAGTTATCTTCAAATCCATGCGAAACAAATGATTTAACTTCAAATCAATGCGAAGTAGAAGGCATAGCTTCAAATCCATGCGAACCGAATGATTTGGCTTCAAATACTTGCGAATGTAAGTGATATAGCTTCAACTGCATGCGAAACAAACGTGTTATCTTCAAATCCATGCGCAACCACATGATTTAGCTTCAAATCAATGCGAAGTAGAAGACTTAGCTTCAAATCCATTCGAATCAAATGGTGTAGCTTCAAATACATGTGATACACATGATTTAGCTTCAACTGCATGGAAACAAACGAGTTAGCTTCAAATCCAAGCGATACACATGATTTCGCTTCAAATCAATGCGAAGTAGAAGGCTTATCTTCGAATCCATGCGAAACAAATGGTTTAGCTTCAAATACCTGTGATATACATGATTTAGCATCAAATGCAGGCGAAGAAAACGAGTTAGCTTCAAATGCATGCGAAATACATGATTTAGCTTCAAATTCATTCGTAACACATGGTTTAGCTTAATATTCATGCGTAGCAAATGGTTCAGCTGCAAATAGTTGTGATATACATGATTTACATTCAACTGCATGCGAAACAATCGAGTTAGCTTCAAATGCATGCGAAACACATGATTTAGCTTGAAATCAATGCGAAGTAGAAGGCTTATCTTCGAATCCATGCAAAACAAAGTGATATAGTTTCAAATGAAGACGAAACAAATGAGTTGTCTTCAAATCCATGCGATACACTTGATTTAGCTTCAAATCAATGCGAAGTAGAAGGCTTGTCTACGAATCCATGCAAAACAAATGGTATATGTTCAAATACTTGTGATATACACGATTTAGCTTCAACTGCATGCGGAGCAAACGAGTTAGCTTCAATTCCAAGGGAAACAAATGATTTAACTTCAAATCAATGCGAAGTAGAAGGCTTAGCTTCAAATCCGTGCGAATCAAATGGTTTAGTTTCAAATGCTTGTGATATACATGATTTAGCTTCAACTGCATGCGATACAAACGAGTTAGCTTCAAATCCATGAGAAACACATGATTTAGCTTTAAATCAATACGAGGTAGATGGCTGATCTTCGAAGCCATGCGAAACAAATGGTTCAGCTTCAAATACTTGTGATATACATGATTTAGCTTCAACTGCATGTGGAACAAACGAGTTAGCTTCAAATCCAAGCGAATCACATGATTTAGCTTCAAATTAATGCGAAGTAGAAGGCTTATCTTCGAATCCATGCAAAACAAAGTGATATAGTTTCAAATGAAGACGAAACAAATGAGTTGTCTTCAAATCCACGCGATACACTTGATTTAGCTTCAAATCAATGCGAAGTAGAAGGCTTGTCTACGAATCCATGCAAAACAAATGGTATATGTTCAAATACTTGTGATATACACGATTTAGCTTCAACTGCATGCGGAGCAAACGAGTTAGCTTCAATTCCAAGGGAAACAAATGATTTAACTTCAAATCAATGCGAAGTAGAAGGCTTAGCTTCAAATCCGTGCGAATCAAATGGTTTAGTTTCAAATGCTTGTGATATACATGATTTAGCTTCAACTGCATGCGATACAAACGAGTTAGCTTCAAATCCATGAGAAACACATGATTTAGCTTTAAATCAATACGAGGTAGATGGCTGATCTTCGAAGCCATGCGAAACAAATGGTTCAGCTTCAAATACTTGTGATATACATGATTTAGCTTCAACTGCATGTGGAACAAACGAGTTAGCTTCAAATCCAAGCGAATCACATGATTTAGCTTCAAATTAATGCGATGTTGATGGTTTAGCTTCAAATCCATGATAAACAAATGATTTAGCTTCAGATACTTACGATATAAGTGATATAGCTTCAAATGCAGGCGAAAAAAACGAGTTAGCTTCTAATCTATGCGAAACACGTGATTTAGCTTCAAATCAATGCGAACTAGAAGACAGATCTTCGAATCCATGCGAAACAAATGGTTTAGTTACAAATACTTGTGATATGCGTGATTTTGCTTCAACAGCAAGCGAATCAAATGAGTTAGCTTCGAATCCATGCGAAATGCATGATTTAGCTTCAAATCAATGCGAAGTAGAAGGCTTAACTTCAAATCCATGCGAGTTAAATGGTTTAGCTTCTAATACTTGTGATATATATGGTTTAGCCTCAAATGCATGCGAAGCAAACGAGTTAGATTCAAATCCATGCGAAACACCCGATTTAGCTTCAAATCAATGCGAAGTAGAAGGCTCAGCTTAAAATCCATGCGAAGCAAATGGTTTAGCTTCAGATACTTGTGATGTGCATGATTTAGCTTCAAATGCATACGAAACAAACGAGTTAGCTTAAAATCCAAGCGAAACACATTATTTAGCTTCAAATCAATGCGAAGTAGAAGACTGATCTTCGAATCCATGCGAAACACATGATTTAGCTTCAAATCAATGCGAACTAGAAGGGTTATCTTCAAATCCATGCGTATCAAGTGGTTTAGCTTCAAATACTTGTCATATACATGATTTTGCATCAACAGCATGCTAAACAAACGGGTTGGCATCAACACCATGCGAAACACATGATTTAGATTCAAATCAATGCGAAGTAGAATTCATATCTTCAAATCGATGCGAAACAAATCGTTTAGCTTCAAATACTTGTGATATACATGATTTAACTTCAACTGCATGTGATACAAACGAGTTAGCTTAAAATCCAAGCGGAACACGTGATTTAGCTTCAAATCCATGCGAAAGACATGATTTAGCATCAAATCAATGCGAAGTAGGAGGCTTATCTTGAAATCCATGCGGAACATTTCGTTTAGCTTCAAATACTTGTGATATTCATGATTTAACTTCAACTGCATGTGAAACGAACGAGTTAGCTTAAAATCCAAGCGAAACACATTATTTAGCTTCAAATCAATGCGAAGTAGAAGGCTTAGCTTTAAATCCATGCGACACAAATAATCTAGTTTCAAATACTTGTGATATACAGGATTTAGCTTCAACTACATGCGAAACAATCGAGTTAGCTTCAAATCCATGCGAAACACAGGATTTAACTTCAAATCAATGCGAAGTAGAAGGCTTATCTTAGAATCCATGCGAAACAAATGGTTTAGCTTCAAATACTTGTGATATGCGTGATTTTGCTTCAACAGCATGCGAAACAAACGAGTTAGCTTCAAATCCATGCGAAACACATGATTTAGCTTTAAATCCTTGCGAATCAAATGGTTGAGCTTCAAATACTTGGGTTATACATGATTCATACTCAACTGCATGCGTAACAAACGTGTTAACTCCAAATCTATGCGAAACACAGGATTTAACTTCAAATCAATGCGAAGTAGAAGGCTTATCTTAGAATCCATGCGAAACAAATGGTTTAGCATCAAATACCTGTGATATAAATGATTTAGCTTCAACTGCATGTGAAACGAACGTGTTAGCTTCAAATCCAAGCGAAACACATGATTTAGCTTCAAATTTATTCGAAACACATGGTTTAGCTTAAAATTCATGCGAAACAAATTGTTTAGCTTCAAATACTTGGGATATACATGAGTCAGCCTCAACTGCAGGCGAAACAAACGCGTTAGCTTCAAATCCATGCGAAACACATGATTTAGCTTCAAATTCATTCGAAACACATGGTATAGCTTAATATTCATGCGAATCAAATGGTTCAGCTTCAAATACTCGTGATATACATGAGCTAGATTCAACTGCATGCGAAACAAACGAGTTAGCATCAAATCCATGCGAAACACACGATTTAGCATCAAATCAATGCGAAGAAGAAGGCTTTGCTTTAAATCCTCGCGAACCAATTGGGTTAGCATCAAATACTTCTGATACATATGATTTAAATTCAACTGCGTGCAAAACAAACGAGTTGGCTTCAAATCCATGCGAACCACATAATTTAGCTTCAAATCAATGCGAAGTAGATGGCTTAGCTTTAAATCCATGCGACACAAATAATCTAGTTTCAAATACTTGTGATATACAGGATTTAGCTTCAACTGCGTGCTATACACGCGAGTTAGCTTCACACCAAAGGGAAACACATGATTTAACTTCAAATGAATGCGAAGTAGAAGCCTTAGCTTCTAATCAATGCGAAACAAATCATTTAGCTTCAAATACTTGTGATATACACGATTTAGCTTCAAATGCAGGCGAAACAAACGAGTTAGCTTCGAATCCATGCGAAACACATGATTTACCTTCAAATCAATGCGAAGTAGAGGCATATCTTCAAATCCATGCGAATCAAATGGTTTAACTTCAAATACTTTTGATATACATGATTTAGCTTCAACTGCATGCCAAACAAACGAGTTAGCTGCAAATACAAACGAAACACATGATTCAGCTTCAAATCAATGCGAAGTAGAAGGCTTAGCTTGAAATCCGTGCGAAACAAATGGTTCAGCTTCAAATACTTGTGATATACGTGATTTAGCTTCAACTGCATGCTAAACAAACGAGTTAGCTTCAAATCCATGCGGAACACGTGATTTAGCTTCAAATCAATGCGAAGGAGAAGGCTTAGCGTCGAATCCATGCGAAACAAACGGTTTAGCCTCAAATACTTGTAATATACTTGATTTAGATTCAAGTGCGAGCGAAACAAACGAGGTAGCTTCAAATCCAAGCGAAACGCGTGGTTTAGCCTCAAATCAATTGCGAAGTAGAAGGGTTATCTTCGAATCCATGCGAAACAAATCATTTAGCCTCAAATACTTGTGATAAACATGATATAGCTTCAACAGCATGCGAAACAAACGAGTTAGCTTCAAATCCATGCGAAACACATGATTTAGTTTCAAATCAATGCGAAGTAGAATGCTTAGTTTCAAATCCAAGCGAAACGAATGATTGAGCTTCAAATACTTGTCAATATATGTGATATAGCTTCGACGGCAGGCGAAACAATCGAGTTAGATTGACGTCCATGCGAAGGACATGATTTAGCTTCAAATCAATGCGAAGTAGAAGGCATAGTTTCAAATCCAAGCGAAACACATGATTTAGCTTCAAATACCTGTGATATACTTGATTTAGCTTCAACTGTATGCCAAAAAATCGAGTTATCTTCAAATCCATGCGAATTACATGAATCAGCTTTAAATCAATGCGAAGTAGAAGGCTTATATTCAAATCCATGCGGAACAAATGGTTTAGCGCCAAATTCTTGTGATATACATGATTTAGCTTCAACTGCATGCGAAATAAACAAGTTAGCTTCAAATCCAAGCGAAACACATGAGATAGCATCAAATCAATAAGAAGTAGAAGGCTTCGCTTAAAAATACATGCGACAAAAATGAATTAGCTTCAAATCCATGCGAAACGAATGGTGTAGTTTCAAATACTTGTTTTAGGCATGATATAGCTTCAACTGCATGCGAAACAAACGAGTCAGATTCAAATCCAAGCGAAACACATGATTTAAGTTCAAATGAATGCGAAGTAGATGGCTTAGCTTCAAATCCATGCTAAACGAATGGTTCAGCTTCAAATACTTGTGGTATACATGATTTAGCTTCAACTGCATGCGAATCAAACGAGGTAGTTCAAATCCATGCGAAACACATGATTTAGCTACAAATTCATACGAAATACATGGTTTGGATTTATATTCATGCGGATCAAACGTTTCAGCTTCAAATACTTGTGATATACATGATTTAGCTTCAACTGCATGCGATACAAACGAGTTCGCTTCAAATCCAAGCGAAACTCATGATTTAGCTTCAATTCAATGCGAACTAGAGTGCTTAACTTCAAATCCATGCGAATCAAATGGTTCAGCTTCAAATACTCGTGATATACATGAGCTAGATTCAACTGCATGCGAAACAAACGAGTTAGCATCAAATCCATGCGAAACACACGATTTAGCTTCAAATCAATGCGAAGAAGAAGGCTTTGCTTTAAATCCACGCGAACCAATTGGGTTAGCATCAAATACTTCTGATACATATGATTTAAATTCAACTGCATGCAAAACAAACGAGTTGGCTTCAAATCCATGCGAACCACATAATTTAGCTTCAAATCAGTGCGAAGTAGGAGGCTTAGCTTTAAATCCATGCGACACAAATAATCTAGTTTCAAATACTTGTAATATACAGGATTTAGCTTCAACTGCATGCGAAACAATCAGGTTATCTTCAAATCCATGCGAAACAAATGATTTAACTTCAAATCAATGCGAAGTAGAAGGCTTATCTTAGAATCCATGCGAAACAAATGGTTTAGCTTCAAATACTTGTGATATGCGTGATTTTGCTTCAACAGCATGCGAAACAAACGAGTTAGCTTCAAATCCATGCGAAACACATGATTTAGCTTCAAATCAATGCGAAGTAGAAGACTTAGCTTCAAATCCATTCGAATCAAATGGTGTAGCTTCAAATACATGTGATACACGTGATTTAGCTTCAACTGCATGGAAACAAACGAGTTAGCTTCAAATCCAATCGAAACACATGATTTAGCTTCAAATTCATGCGTAGTAGAAGGCTTAGCTTATAATCCATGCGAAAAGAATTATTTCGCTTCATATACTTGCGATATAAGTGATATAGCTTCAAATGCAGACGAAACAAACGTGTTGGCTTCAAATCCAAGCGATACACATGATTTCGCTTCAAATCAATGCGAAGTAGAAGGCTTATCTTCGAATCCATGCGAAACAAATGGTTTAGCTTCAAATACCTGTGATATACATGATTTAGCATCAAATGCAGGCGAAGAAAACGAGTTAGCTTCAAATGCATGCGAAATACATGATTTAGCTTCAAATTCATTCGTAACACATGGTTTAGCTTAATATTCATGCGTAGCAAATGGTTCAGCTGCAAATAGTTGTGATATACATGATTTACATTCAACTGCATGCGAAACAATCGAGTTAGCTTCAAATGCATGCGAAACACATGATTTAGCTTGAAATCAATGCGAAGTAGAAGGCTTATCTTCGAATCCATGCAAAACAAAGTGATATAGTTTCAAATGAAGACGAAACAAATGAGTTGTCTTCAAATCCATGCGATACACTTGATTTAGCTTCAAATCAATGCGAAGTAGAAGGCTTGTCTACGAATCCATGCAAAACAAATGGTATATGTTCAAATACTTGTGATATACACGATTTAGCTTCAACTGCATGCGAAACAATCAGGTTATCTTCAAATCCATGCGAAACAAATGATTTAACTTCAAATCAATGCGAAGTAGAAGGCTTATCTTAGAATCCATGCGAAACAAATGGTTTAGCTTCAAATACTTGTGATATGCGTGATTTTGCTTCAACAGCATGCGAAACAAACGAGTTAGCTTCAAATCCATGCGAAACACATGATTTAGCTTCAAATCAATGCGAAGTAGAAGACTTAGCTTCAAATCCATTCGAATCAAATGGTGTAGCTTCAAATACATGTGATACACGTGATTTAGCTTCAACTGCATGGAAACAAACGAGTTAGCTTCAAATCCAATCGAAACACATGATTTAGCTTCAAATTCATGCGTAGTAGAAGGCTTAGCTTATAATCCATGCGAAAAGAATTATTTCGCTTCATATACTTGCGATATAAGTGATATAGCTTCAAATGCAGACGAAACAAACGTGTTGGCTTCAAATCCAAGCGATACACATGATTTCGCTTCAAATCAATGCGAAGTAGAAGGCTTATCTTCGAATCCATGCGAAACAAATGGTTTAGCTTCAAATACCTGTGATATACATGATTTAGCATCAAATGCAGGCGAAGAAAACGAGTTAGCTTCAAATGCATGCGAAATACATGATTTAGCTTCAAATTCATTCGTAACACATGGTTTAGCTTAATATTCATGCGTAGCAAATGGTTCAGCTGCAAATAGTTGTGATATACATGATTTACATTCAACTGCATGCGAAACAATCGAGTTAGCTTCAAATGCATGCGAAACACATGATTTAGCTTGAAATCAATGCGAAGTAGAAGGCTTATCTTCGAATCCATGCAAAACAAAGTGATATAGTTTCAAATGAAGACGAAACAAATGAGTTGTCTTCAAATCCATGCGATACACTTGATTTAGCTTCAAATCAATGCGAAGTAGAAGGCTTGTCTACGAATCCATGCAAAACAAATGGTATATGTTCAAATACTTGTGATATACACGATTTAGCTTCAACTGCATGCGGAGCAAACGAGTTAGCTTCAATTCCAAGGGAAACAAATGATTTAACTTCAAATCAATGCGAAGTAGAAGGCTTAGCTTCAAATCCGTGCGAATCAAATGGTTTAGTTTCAAATACTTGTGATATACATGATTTAGCTTCAACTGCATGCGATACAAACGAGTTAGCTTCAAATCCATGAGAAACACATGATTTAGCTTTAAATCAATACGAGGTAGATGGCTGATCTTCGAAGCCATGCGAAACAAATGGTTCAGCTTCAAATACTTGTGATATACATGATTTAGCTTCAACTGCATGTGGAACAAACGAGTTAGCTTCAAATCCAAGCGAATCACATGATTTAGCTTCAAATTAATGCGAAGTAGAAGGCTTATCTTCGAATCCATGCAAAACAAAGTGATATAGTTTCAAATGAAGACGAAACAAATGAGTTGTCTTCAAATCCATGCGATACACTTGATTTAGCTTCAAATCAATGCGAAGTAGAAGGCTTGTCTACGAATCCATGCAAAACAAATGGTATATGTTCAAATACTTGTGATATACACGATTTAGCTTCAACTGCATGCGGAGCAAACGAGTTAGCTTCAATTCCAAGGGAAACAAATGATTTAACTTCAAATCAATGCGAAGTAGAAGGCTTAGCTTCAAATCCGTGCGAATCAAATGGTTTAGTTTCAAATGCTTGTGATATACATGATTTAGCTTCAACTGCATGCGATACAAACGAGTTAGCTTCAAATCCATGAGAAACACATGATTTAGCTTTAAATCAATACGAGGTAGATGGCTGATCTTCGAAGCCATGCGAAACAAATGGTTCAGCTTCAAATACTTGTGATATACATGATTTAGCTTCAACTGCATGTGGAACAAACGAGTTAGCTTCAAATCCAAGCGAATCACATGATTTAGCTTCAAATTTATTCGAAACACATGGTTTAGCTTAAAATTCATGCGAAACAAATTGTTTAGCTTCAAATACTTGGGATATACATGAGTCAGCCTCAACTGCAGGCGAAACAAACGCGTTAGCTTCAAATCCATGCGAAACACATGATTTAGCTTCAAATTCATTCGAAACACATGGTATAGCTTAATATTCATGCGAATCAAATGGTTCAGCTTCAAATACTCGTGATATACATGAGCTAGATTCAACTGCATGCGAAACAAACGAGTTAGCATCAAATCCATGCGAAACACACGATTTAGCATCAAATCAATGCGAAGAAGAAGGCTTTGCTTTAAATCCTCGCGAACCAATTGGGTTAGCATCAAATACTTCTGATACATATGATTTAAATTCAACTGCATGCAAAACAAACGAGTTGGCTTCAAATCCATGCGAACCACATAATTTAGCTTCAAATCAATGCGAAGTAGAAGGCTTAGCTTTAAATCCATGCGACACAAATAATCTAGTTTCAAATACTTGTGATATACAGGATTTAGCTTCAACTGCATGCGAAACAATCGAGTTAGCTTCAAATCCATGCGAAACACATGATTTAGCTTCAAATTCATTCGAAACACATGGTATAGCTTAATATTCATGCGAATCAAATGGTTCAGCTTCAAATACTCGTGATATACATGAGCTAGATTCAACTGCATGCGAAACAAACGAGTTAGCATCAAATCCATGCGAAACACACGATTTAGCATCAAATCAATCCGAAGAAGAAGGCTTTGCTTTAAATCCTCGCGAACCAATTGGGTTAGCATCAAATACTTCTGATACATATGATTTAAATTCAACTGCATGCAAAACAAACGAGTTGGCTTCAAATCCATGCGAACCACATAATTTAGCTTCAAATCAATGCGAAGTAGAAGGCTTAGCTTTAAATCCATGCGACACAAATAATCTAGTTTCAAATACTTGTGATATACAGGATTTAGCTTCAACTGCATGCGAAACAATCGAGTTAGCTTCAAATCCATGCGAAACACAGGATTTAATTTCAAATCAATGCGAAGTAGAAGGCTTATCTTAGAATCCATGCGAAACAAATGGTTTAGCTTCAAATACTTGTGATATGCGTGATTTTGCTTCAACAGCATGCGAAACAAACGAGTTAGCTTCAAATCCATGCGAAAGAAATGGTTTAGCTTCGAATACTTGTGATATACATGATATAGATTCAACCGCATGCGAAACAAACGATTTAGGTTCTAATCCATGCGAAACAAATCATTTAGCTTCAAATACTTGTGATATACACGATTTAGCTTCAACAGCATGAGAAAGAAACGACGAAGTTTCAATTCCAAAGGAATCACATGATTCAGATTCAAATGAATGCGACGTAGAAGGCTTATCTTCAAATCCATGCGAATCAAATGGTTTAGCTTCAAATACTTGTGATATACATGATTTATTTTCAACTGCGTGCGAATCAAACGAGTTAGCTTCAAATACAAGCGAAACACTTGATTCTGCTTCAAATCAATGCGACGTAGAAGGCTTAGATTCAAATCCATGCGGATCAAATGGTTTAGCTTCAAATACTTGTGATATACATGATTTACCTTCAACTGCGTGCGAAACAAACGAGTTAACTTCAATTACAAGCGAAACACATTATTCAGCTTCAAATCAATTCGAAGTAGAAGGCTTATCTTCAAATCCATGCGAAACAAATGGTTTAGCTTCGAATACTTGTGATAAACATGATATAGCTTCAACAGCATGCGAAACAAACGAGTTAGCTTCAAATCCATGCGAAACACATGATTTAGTTTCAAATCAATGCGAAGTAGAATGCTTAGTTTCAAATCCAAGCGAAACGAATGATTGAGCTTCAAATACTTGTCAATATATGTGATATAGCTTCGACGGCAGGCGAAACAATCGAGTTAGATTGACGTCCATGCGAAAGACATGATTTAGCTTCAAATCAATGCGAAGTAGAAGGCATAGTTTCAAATCCAAGCGAAACACATGATTTAGCTTCAAATACCTGTGATATACTTGATTTAGCTTCAACTGCATGCCAAAAAATCGAGTTATCTTCAAATCCATGCGAATTACATGAATCAGCTTTAAATCAATGCGAAGTAGAAGGCTTATATTCAAATCCATGCGGAACAAATGGTTTAGCGTCAAATTCTTGTGATATACATGATTTAGCTTCAACTGCATGCGAAATAAACAAGTTAGCTTCAAATCCAAGCGAAACACATGAGATAGCATCAAATCAATAAGAAGTAGAAGGCTTCGCTTAAAAATACATGCGACAAAAATGAATTAGCTTCAAATCCATGCGAAACGAATGGTGTAGTTTCAAATACTTGTGGTATACATGATTTAGCTTCAACTGCATGCGAATCAAACGAGGTAGTTCAAATCCATGCGAAACACATGATTTAGCTACAAATTCATTCGAAATACATAGTTTGGATTTATATTCATGCGGATCAAACGTTTCAGCTTCAAATACTTGTGATATACATGATTTAGCTTCAACTGCATGCGATACAAACGAGTTCGCTTCAAATCCAAGCGAAACTCATGATTTAGCTTCAATTCAATGCGAACTAGAGTGCTTAACTTCAAATCCATGCGAATCAAATGGTTCAGCTTCAACTACTCGTGATATACATGAGCTAGATTCAACTGCATGCGAAACAAACGAGTTAGCATCAAATCCATGCGAAACACACGATTTAGCTTCAAATCAATGCGAAGAAGAAGGCTTTGCTTTAAATCCACGCGAACCAATTGGGTTAGCATCAAATACTTCTGATACATATGATTTAAATTCAACTGCATGCAAAACAAACGAGTTGGCTTCAAATCCATGCGAACCACATAATTTAGCTTCAAATCAATGCGAAGTAGGAGGCTTAGCTTTAAATCCATGCGACACAAATAATCTAGTTTCAAATACTTGTAATATACAGGATTTAGCTTCAACTGCATGCGAAACAATCAAGTTATCTTCAAATCCATGCGAAACAAATGATTTAACTTCAAATCAATGCGAAGTAGAAGGCATAGCTTCAAATCCATGCGAACCGAATGATTTGGCTTCAAATACTTGCGAATGTAAGTGATATAGCTTCAACTGCATGCGAAACAAACGTGTTATCTTCAAATCCATGCGCAACCACATGATTTAGCTTCAAATCAATGCGAAGTAGAAGACTTAGCTTCAAATCCATTCGAATCAAATGGTGTAGCTTCAAATACATGTGATACACATGATTTAGCTTCAACTGCATGGAAACAAACGAGTTAGCTTCAAATCCAATCGAAACACATGATTTAGCTTCAAATTCATGCGTAGTAGAAGGCTTAGCTTATAATCCATGCGAAAAGAATTATTTCGCTTCATATACTTGCGATATAAGTGATATAGCTTCAAATGCAGACGAAACAAACGTGTTGGCTTCAAATCCAAGCGATACACATGATTTCGCTTCAAATCAATGCGAAGTAGAAGGCTTATCTTCGAATCCATGCGAAACAAATGGTTTAGCTTCAAATACCTGTGATATACATGATTTAGCATCAAATGCAGGCGAAGAAAACGAGTTAGCTTCAAATGCATGCGAAACACATGATTTAGCTTGAAATCAATGCGAAGTAGAAGGCTTATCTTCGAATCCATGCAAAACAAAGTGATATAGTTTCAAATGAAGACGAAACAAATGAGTTGTCTTCAAATCCATGCGATACACTTGATTTAGCTTCAAATCAATGCGAAGTAGAAGGCTTGTCTACGAATCCATGCAAAACAAATGGTATATGTTCAAATACTTGTGATATACACGATTTAGCTTCAACTGCATGCGGAGCAAACGAGTTAGCTTCAATTCCAAGGGAAACAAATGATTTAACTTCAAATCAATGCGAAGTAGAAGGCTTAGCTTCAAATCCGTGCGAATCAAATGGTTTAGTTTCAAATACTTGTGATATACATGATTTAGCTTCAACTGCATGCGATACAAACGAGTTAGCTTCAAATCCATGAGAAACACATGATTTAGCTTTAAATCAATACGAGGTAGATGGCTGATCTTCGAAGCCATGCGAAACAAATGGTTCAGCTTCAAATACTTGTGATATACATGATTTAGCTTCAACTGCATGTGGAACAAACGAGTTAGCTTCAAATCCAAGCGAATCACATGATTTAGCTTCAAATTAATGCGAAGTAGAAGGCTTATCTTCGAATCCATGCAAAACAAAGTGATATAGTTTCAAATGAAGACGAAACAAATGAGTTGTCTTCAAATCCATGCGATACACTTGATTTAGCTTCAAATCAATGCGAAGTAGAAGGCTTGTCTACGAATCCATGCAAAACAAATGGTATATGTTCAAATACTTGTGATATACACGATTTAGCTTCAACTGCATGCGGAGCAAACGAGTTAGCTTCAATTCCAAGGGAAACAAATGATTTAACTTCAAATCAATGCGAAGTAGAAGGCTTAGCTTCAAATCCGTGCGAATCAAATGGTTTAGTTTCAAATGCTTGTGATATACATGATTTAGCTTCAACTGCATGCGATACAAACGAGTTAGCTTCAAATCCATGAGAAACACATGATTTAGCTTTAAATCAATACGAGGTAGATGGCTGATCTTCGAAGCCATGCGAAACAAATGGTTCAGCTTCAAATACTTGTGATATACATGATTTAGCTTCAACTGCATGTGGAACAAACGAGTTAGCTTCAAATCCAAGCGAATCACATGATTTAGCTTCAAATTAATGGGATGTTGATGGTTTAGCTTCAAATCCATGATAAACAATTGATTTAGCTTCAGATACTTACGATATAAGTGATATAGCTTCAAATGCAGGCGAAAAAAACGAGTGAGCTTCTAATCTATGCGAAACACGTGATTTAGCTTCAAATCAATGCGAACTAGAAGACAGATCTTCGAATCCATGCGAAACAAATGGTTTAGTTACAAATACTTGTGATATGCGTGATTTTGCTTCAACAGCAAGCGAATCAAATGAGTTAGCTTCGAATCCATGCGAAATGCATGATTTAGCTTCAAATCAATGCGAAGTAGAAGGCTTAACTTCAAATCCATGCGAGTTAAATGGTTTAGCTTCTAATACTTGTGATATATATGATTTAGCTTCAAATGCATGCGAAGCAAACGAGTTAGATTCAAATCCATGCGAAACACCCGATTTAGCTTCAAATCAATGCGAAGTAGAAGGCTCAGCTTAAAATCCATGCGAAGCAAATGGTTTAGCTTCAGATACTTGTGATATACATGATTTAACTTCAACTGCATGCGATACAATCGAGTTAGCTTGAAATCCAAGCGAAACACATTATTTAGCTTCAAATCAATGCGAAGTAGAAGACTGATCTTCGAATCCATGCTAAACAAATGGTTTAGCTTCAAATACTTGTGATATAAATTATTTAGCCTTAACAGCATGCGAAACAAACGAGTTCGCTTCAAATCCAAGCGAAACAAATTATTTAGCTTCAAATCAATGCGAAGTAGAAGGCGTAGTTTCAAATCCATGCGAAACAAATGGTTTAGCTCCAAATACTTGTAGTATACATAATTTAGCTTCAACTGCATGCGAAACAAACGAGTTCGCTTCAAATCCAAGCGAAACACATGATTTAGCTTCAAATCAATGGGTAGTAGAAGGCTGATCTTCGAATCCATGCGAAACAAATGGTTTAGCTTCAAATACTTGTGCCATACTTGACTTAGCTTCAACTCCATGCGAAACAAACGAGTTAGCTTCAAATCCATTCGAAACACATGATTTAGCTTCAAATCAATGCGAAGTAGAAGGGTTGTCTTCGAATCCATGCGAAACACATGATTTAGCTTCAAATCAATGCGAACTAGAAGGGTTATCTTCAAATCCATGCGTATCAAGTGGTTTAGCTTCAAATACTTGTCATATACATGATTTTGCATCAACAGCATGCTAAACAAACGGGTTGGCATCAACACCATGCGAAACACATGATTTAGATTCAAATCAATGCGAAGTAGAATTCATATTTTCAAATCGATGCGAAACAAATCGTTTAGCTTCAAATACTTGTGATATGCATGATTTAACTTCAACTGCATGTGATACAAACGAGTTAGCTTAAAATCCAAGCGGAACACGTGATTTAGCTTCAAATCCATGCGAAAGACATGATTTAGCATCAAATCAATGCGAAGTAGGAGGCTTATCTTCAAATCCATGCGGAACATTTCGTTTAGCTTCAAATACTTGTGATATTCATGATTTAACTTCAACTGCATGTGAAACGAACGAGTTAGCTTAAAATCCAAGCGAAACACATTATTTAGCTTCAAATCAATGCGAAGTAGAAGGCTTAGCTTTAAATCCATGCGACACAAATAATCTAGTTTCAAATACTTGTGATATACAGGATTTAGCTTCAACTACATGCGAAACAATCGAGTTAGCTTTAAATCCATGCGAAACACAGGATTTAACTTCAAATCAATGCGAAGTAGAAGGCTTATCTTAGAATCCATGCGAAACAAATGGTTTAGCTTCAAATACTTGTGATATGCGTGATTTTGCTTCAACAGCATGCGAAACAAACGAGTTAGCTTCAAATCCATGCGAAACACATGATTTAGCTTTAAATCCTTGCGAATCAAATGGTTGAGCTTCAAATACTTGGGTTATACATGATTCATACTCAACTGCATGCGTAACAAACGAGTTAACTCCAAATCTATGCGAAACACAGGATTTAACTTCAAATCAATGCGAAGTAGAAGGCTTATCTTAGAATCCATGCGAAACAAATGGTTTAGCATCAAATACCTGTGATATAAATGATTTAGCTTCAACTGCATGTGAAACGAACGTGTTAGCTTCAAATCCAAGCGAAACACATGATTTAGCTTCAAATTTATTCGAAACACATGGTTTAGCTTAAAATTCATGCGAAACAAATTGTTTAGCTTCAAATACTTGGGATATACATGAGTCAGCCTCAACTGCAGGCGAAACAAACGCGTTAGCTTCAAATCCATGCGAAACACATGATTTAGCTTCAAATTCATTCGAAACACATGGTATAGCTTAATATTCATGCGAATCAAATGGTTCAGCTTCAAATACTCGTGATATACATGAGCTAGATTCAACTGCATGCGAAACAAACGAGTTAGCATCAAATCCATGCGAAACACACGATTTAGCATCAAATCAATGCGAAGAAGAAGGCTTTGCTTTAAATCCTCGCGAACCAATTGGGTTAGCATCAAATACTTCTGATACATATGATTTAAATTCAACTGCATGCAAAACAAACGAGTTGGCTTCAAATCCATGCGAACCACATAATTTAGCTTCAAATCAATGCGAAGTAGAAGGCTTAGCTTTAAATCCATGCGACACAAATAATCTAGTTTCAAATACTTGTGATATACAGGATTTAGCTTCAACTGCATGCGAAACAATCGAGTTAGCTTCAAATCCATGCGAAACACATGATTTAGCTTCAAATTCATTCGAAACACATGGTATAGCTTAATATTCATGCGAATCAAATGGTTCAGCTTCAAATACTCGTGATATACATGAGCTAGATTCAACTGCATGCGAAACAAACGAGTTAGCATCAAATCCATGCGAAACACACGATTTAGCATCAAATCAATCCGAAGAAGAAGGCTTTGCTTTAAATCCTCGCGAACCAATTGGGTTAGCATCAAATACTTCTGATACATATGATTTAAATTCAACTGCATGCAAAACAAACGAGTTGGCTTCAAATCCATGCGAACCACATAATTTAGCTTCAAATCAATGCGAAGTAGAAGGCTTAGCTTTAAATCCATGCGACACAAATAATCTAGTTTCAAATAATTGTGATATACAGGATTTAGCTTCAACTGCATGCGAAACAATCGAGTTAGCTTCAAATCCATGCGAAACACAGGATTTAATTTCAAATCAATGCGAAGTAGAAGGCTTATCTTAGAATCCATGCGAAACAAATGGTTTAGCTTCAAATACTTGTGATATGCGTGATTTTGCTTCAACAGCATGCGAAACAAACGAGTTAGCTTCAAATCCATGCGAAAGAAATGGTTTAGCTTCGAATACTTGTGATATACATGATATAGATTCAACCGCATGCGAAACAAACGATTTAGGTTCTAATCCATGCGAAACAAATCATTTAGCTTCAAATACTTGTGATATACACGATTTAGCTTCAACAGCATGAGAAAGAAACGACGAAGTTTCAATTCCAAAGGAATCACATGATTCAGATTCAAATGAATGCGACGTAGAAGGCTTATCTTCAAATCCATGCGAATCAAATGGTTTAGCTTCAAATACTTGTGATATACATGATTTATTTTCAACTGCGTGCGAATCAAACGAGTTAGCTTCAAATACAAGCGAAACACTTGATTCTGCTTCAAATCAATGCGACGTAGAAGGCTTAGATTCAAATCCATGCGGATCAAATGGTTTAGCTTCAAATACTTGTGATATACATGATTTACCTTCAACTGCGTGCGAAACAAACGAGTTAACTTCAATTACAAGCGAAACACATTATTCAGCTTCAAATCAATTCGAAGTAGAAGGCTTATCTTCAAATCCATGCGAAACAAATGGTTTAGCTTCGAATACTTGTGATAAACATGATATGGCTTCAACAGCATGCGAAACAAACGAGTTAGCTTCAAATCCATGCGAAACACATGATTTAGTTTCAAATCAATGCGAAGTAGAATGCTTAGTTTCAAATCCAAGCGAAACGAATGATTGAGCTTCAAATACTTGTCAATATATGTGATATAGCTTCGACGGCAGGCGAAACAATCGAGTTAGATTGACGTCCATGCGAAAGACATGATTTAGCTTCAAATCAATGCGAAGTAGAAGGCATAGTTTCAAATCCAAGCGAAACACATGATTTAGCTTCAAATACCTGTGATATACTTGATTTAGCTTCAACTGCATGCCAAAAAATCGAGTTATCTTCAAATCCATGCGAATTACATGAATCAGCTTTAAATCAATGCGAAGTAGATGGCTTATATTCAAATCCATGCGGAACAAATGGTTTAGCGTCAAATTCTTGTGATATACATGATTTAGCTTCAACTGCATGCGAAATAAACAAGTTAGCTTCAAATCCAAGCGAAACACATGAGATAGCATCAAATCAATAAGAAGTAGAAGGCTTCGCTTAAAAATACATGCGACAAAAATGAATTAGCTTCAAATCCATGCGAAACGAATGGTGTAGTTTCAAATACTTGTGGTATACATGATTTAGCTTCAACTGCATGCGAATCAAACGAGGTAGTTCAAATCCATGCGAAACACATGATTTAGCTACAAATTCATTCGAAATACATAGTTTGGATTTATATTCATGCGGATCAAACGTTTCAGCTTCAAATACTTGTGATATACATGATTTAGCTTCAACTGCATGCGATACAAACGAGTTCGCTTCAAATCCAAGCGAAACTCATGATTTAGCTTCAATTCAATGCGAACTAGAGTGCTTAACTTCAAATCCATGCGAATCAAATGGTTCAGCTTCAACTACTCGTGATATACATGAGCTAGATTCAACTGCATGCGAAACAAACGAGTTAGCATCAAATCCATGCGAAACACACGATTTAGCTTCAAATCAATGCGAAGAAGAAGGCTTTGCTTTAAATCCACGCGAACCAATTGGGTTAGCATCAAATACTTCTGATACATATGATTTAAATTCAACTGCATGCAAAACAAACGAGTTGGCTTCAAATCCATGCGAACCACATAATTTAGCTTCAAATCAATGCGAAGTAGGAGGCTTAGCTTTAAATCCATGCGACACAAATAATCTAGTTTCAAATACTTGTAATATACAGGATTTAGCTTCAACTGCATGCGAAACAATCAAGTTATCTTCAAATCCATGCGAAACAAATGATTTAACTTCAAATCAATGCGAAGTAGAAGGCATAGCTTCAAATCCATGCGAACCGAATGATTTGGCTTCAAATACTTGCGAATGTAAGTGATATAGCTTCAACTGCATGCGAAACAAACGTGTTATCTTCAAATCCATGCGCAACCACATGATTTAGCTTCAAATCAATGCGAAGTAGAAGACTTAGCTTCAAATCCATTCGAATCAAATGGTGTAGCTTCAAATACATGTGATACACATGATTTAGCTTCAACTGCATGGAAACAAACGAGTTAGCTTCAAATCCAATCGAAACACATGATTTAGCTTCAAATTCATGCGTAGTAGAAGGCTTAGCTTATAATCCATGCGAAAAGAATTATTTCGCTTCATATACTTGCGATATAAGTGATATAGCTTCAAATGCAGACGAAACAAACGTGTTGGCTTCAAATCCAAGCGATACACATGATTTCGCTTCAAATCAATGCGAAGTAGAAGGCTTATCTTCGAATCCATGCGAAACAAATGGTTTAGCTTCAAATACCTGTGATATACATGATTTAGCATCAAATGCAGGCGAAGAAAACGAGTTAGCTTCAAATGCATGCGAAATACATGATTTAGCTTCAAATTCATTCGTAACACATGGTTTAGCTTAATATTCATGCGTAGCAAATGGTTCAGCTGCAAATAGTTGTGATATACATGATTTACATTCAACTGCATGCGAAACAATCGAGTTAGCTTCAAATGCATGCGAAACACATGATTTAGCTTGAAATCAATGCGAAGTAGAAGGCTTATCTTCGAATCCATGCAAAACAAAGTGATATAGTTTCAAATGAAGACGAAACAAATGAGTTGTCTTCAAATCCATGCGATACACTTGATTTAGCTTCAAATCAATGCGAAGTAGAAGGCTTGTCTACGAATCCATGCAAAACAAATGGTATATGTTCAAATACTTGTGATATACACGATTTAGCTTCAACTGCATGCGGAGCAAACGAGTTAGCTTCAATTCCAAGGGAAACAAATGATTTAACTTCAAATCAATGCGAAGTAGAAGGCTTAGCTTCAAATCCGTGCGAATCAAATGGTTTAGTTTCAAATTAATGCGAAGTAGAAGGCTTACCTTCGAATCCATGCGAAACAAATGGTTTAGATTCAAACACTTGTGATATACATGATTTACAGTCAACAGTAAGAGAAACAAACGAGTTAACTTCAAATCCATGCGAAACACATGATTTAGCATCAAATCAATGCGAAGTAGAAGGCTTACCTTCGAATCCACACGAAACAGATGGTTTAGCTTCAAATACTTGTGATGTACATGATTTAGCATCGACTGCATGCGAAACAAACGAGTTAGCTTCAAATCCAAGCGAAACATATGATTTAGCTTCAAATCAATGCGAAGTAGAAGGCTGATCTCCGAAACCACACGAAACAGATTGTTTGGCTTCAAATACTTGTGTTATACATGACTTAGCTTCAACACCATGCGAAACAAAGGTGTCAGCTTCAAATCCATGCGAAATACATGATTTAGCTTCAATTCAATACGAAGTAGAATGCTGATCTTCTAATCCATGCGAATCAAACGGCTTAGCATCAAACCCTTGTGATATACATGATTTAGCTTCAACTGCATGCAAAACAAACGAGTTATCTTTAAATCTATGCGAAACACATGATTTAGCTCCAAATCAATGCGAAGTGAAAGGCTTAGCTTCAAATCCGTGCGAAACACATGATTTAGCTTCAAATTCATTCGAAATACATGGTTTAGCGTACTATTCATGGGAATCAAATGGTTCAGATTCAAATACTTGTGATATACATCATATAGCTTCAAATGCAGGCGAAACAAACGAGTCAGCTTCAAATCCATGCGAAACACATGATTTAGCTTCAAATGAATGCGAAGTAGAAGGCTAATCTTCGAATCCAAGCGAAACACATGATTTAGCTTCAAATCAATACGAAGTAGAAGGCTTAGCTTCAAATCCATGCGAATCAAATGGTTTAGCTTCAGATTCTTGCGATATACATGAGTTAGATTCAACAGCATGCGAAACAAACGAGTTAGCTTCAACTCCATGCGCAATACGTGATTTAGCTTCAAATCAATGCGAAGTAGAAGGCTTACCTTCGAATACCATGCGAAACAAATGGTGTAGCTTCAAATACCTGTGATATACATGATTTAACATCAAATGCAGGCGAAGAAAACGAGTTAGCTTGAAATCCAAGCGAAACACATGATTTAGCTTCAAATCAATGCGAAGTAGAAGGCTTATCTTCAAATCCATGCGAAACAAATGCTTTAGCTAAGAATACTTGTGATATATATGATATAGATTCAACACCATGCGAAACAAACCAAATACCTTCAAATCTAAAGGAGTCACATGATTCTGCTTCAAATCAATGCGAGGTAGAAGGCTGATCTTCGAATCCTTGCGAAACAAATGGTTTAGCTTCAAATACTTGTGATATACATGATTTAGCTTCAGCAGCATGCGAAACAAACGAGTTAGCTCGAAATCCAAGCGAAACATATGATTTAGCTTCAAATCAATGCGAAGGAGAAGGCTTATCTTCAAATGCATGCGAAACAAATGGTTTAGCTTCAAATACTTGTTTTATACATGATTTAGTTTCAACTGCATGCGAAACAAACGAGTTAGCTTCAAATTCAAGCGAAAAACATGAGTTTGCATCAAGTCAACACGAAGTTAAGGCTTAGCTTCAAATCCATTCGAATTAACTGGTTTAGCTTCAAATAACTGTGATATATATGATTTAGCTTCAACTGCATTGCGAAACAAACTAGTTAGTTTCAAATCCAAGCGAAACACATGATTTAGTTTCAAATCAATGCGAAGTAGAAGGCTTAGCTTCAAATACATGCGAATCAAATGGTTTAGCTTCAGATTCTTGCGATATACATGATTTAGATTCAACAGCCTGCGAAACAAACGAGTTAGCTTCAACTCCATGCGCAATGCATGATTTAGCTTCAAATCAATGCGAAGTAGAAGGCTTATTTTGAAATCCATGCGAATCAAATGGTTTAGCTTCAAATAATTGTGATATACATGATTTAGCTTCAACTGCATTGCGAAACAAACTAGTTAGTCTCAAATCCAAGCGAAACACATGATGTAGCTTCAAATCAATGCGAAGTAGAAGGCTTATCTTCAAATCCATGCGAAACAAGTGGTTCAGCTTCAAATACTTGTGATGTGCATGATTTAGATTCAAATGCAAGCGAAACGAACGAGTTAGCTTCAAATGCAAGCGAAACACTTGATTTAGCCTCAAATCAATGCGAAGTAGAAGCCTTAGCTTCAAATCCGTGCGAATCAAAAGTTGTAGCTTCAAATACTTGTGATATTCATGATGTAGCTTCAAATCAATGCGAAGTAGAATGCTTAGCTTCAAATCCGTGCGAACCAAACGTTGTAGCTTCAAATACTTGTGATATTTATGATTTAGCTTCAACTGCATGCGAAACAGATGGTTCAGCTTCAAATACTTGTGATATACATGATTTAGATTCAACTTCATACAAAACCAACGAGTTAGCTTCAAATCCAAGCGAATCACATGATTTAGAATCAAATCAATGCGAAGTAGAAGGCTTAGTTTCAAATCCAGCGAAACGAATAATTTACCTTAAAATACTTGCGAATATCACTGATATAGCTTCAAATGCAGGCGAAACAATTGAGTTAGCTTCAAATCCTAGCGATAGACATGATTTAGCGTCAAATGAATGCGAAGTAGAAGGCTTATTTTCGAATCCATGCGAAACAAATGGTTTAGCTTCAATTATATGTGATATACACGATTTAGCTTCAAATGAATGCGAAGTAGAAGGCTGATCTTCGAAACCATGCGAAACGAATGGTTTAGCTTCAAATACTTGCGAATATAAGTGATATAGCTTCAAATGCAAGCGACGCAAACGAGTTAGCTTCAAGTCCATTCAAAACACATGATTTAGCTTCAAATCCATGCGAAACTCATGATTTAGCTTCAAATCAATGCGATGTAGAAGGCTGATCTTCGAATCCATGCGAATCAAATGGTTTAGCTTCAAATACTTGTGATATGCGTGATTTTGCTTCAACTGCATGCAAAACCAACGAGTTAGCTTCAGATCCAGCGAAACGAATGATTTAGCTTCAAATACTTGCGAATATCTCTGATATAGCTTCAAATGCAGGTGAAACAAACGAGTTAGCTTTAAATCCATGCAAAAGACATGATTTACCATCAAATCAATGCGAATTAGGAGGCTGATCTTCGAATCCATGCGAAACAAATGGCTCAGACTCAAGTACTTGTGTTATACATGATTTAGCTTCAACAGTATGCGAAACAAACGAGTTAGCTTCAAATCCTAGCGATAGACATGATTTAGCTTCAAATCAATGCGAAGTAGAAGACTTACCTTCGAATCGACACGAAACAGATGGTTTATCTTCAAATACTTGTGATGTACATGATTTAGCATCAACTGCATGCGAAACAAAGGTGTTAGCTTCAAATCCATGCCAAATACATGATTTAGCTTCAATTCAATACGAAGTAGAAGGCTTATCATCGAATCCAAGCGAAACAAATGGTTCAGCTTCAAATACTTGTGATATACGTGATTTAGCTTCAACTTCATGCGAAATCAACGAATTAGCTTCAAATCCTTTCGAAACACATGACTTAGCTCCAAATACATTCGAAACACATGATTTAGCTTAATATTCATGCCAAACAAAAGGTTCAGCTTCAAATACTTATGATATACATGATTTAGCTTCAACAGCAAGCGATACAAACGAGCTAGCTTCAAATCCATGCGAATCACATGACTTAGCATCAAATCAATGCGAAGTAGAAGGCTTACCTTCGAATCCATGCGAAACAAATGGTTTAGATTCAAACACTTGTGATATACATGATTTAACATCAAATGCAGGCGAAGAAAACGAGTTAGCTTGAAATCCAAGCGAAACACATGATTTAGCTTCAAATCAATGCGAAGTAGAAGGCTTATCTTCAAATCCATGCGAAACAAATGCTTTAGCTAAGAATACTTGTGATATATATGATATAGATTCAACACCATGCGAAACAAACCAAATACCTTCAAATCTAAAGGAATCACATGATTCTGCTTCAAATCAATGCGAAGTAGAAGGCTGATCTTCGAATCCTTGCGAAACAAATGGTTTAGCTTCAAATACTTGTGATATACATGATTTAGCTTCAGCAGCATGCGAAACAAACGAGTTAGCTCGAAATCCAAGCGAAACATATGATTTAGCTTCAAATCAATGCGAAGGAGAAGGCTTATCTTCAAATGCATGCGAAACAAATGGTTTAGCTTCAAATACTTGTTTTATACATGATTTAGTTTCAACTGCATGCGAAACAAACGAGTTAGCTTCAAATCCAAGCGAAAAACATGAGTTTGCATCAAGTCAACACGAAGTTAAGGCTTAGCTTCAAATCCATTCGAATTAACTGGTTTAGCTTCAAATAACTGTGATATATATGATTTAGCTTCAACTGCATTGCGAAACAAACTAGTTAGTTTCAAATCCAAGCGAAACACATGATTTAGTTTCAAATCAATGCGAAGTAGAAGGCTTAGCTTCAAATACATGCGAATCAAATGGTTTAGCTTCAGATTCTTGCGATATACATGATTTAGATTCAACAGCCTGCGAAACAAACGAGTTAGCTTCAACTCCATGCGCAATGCATGATTTAGCTTCAAATCAATGCGAAGTAGAAGGCTTATTTTGAAATCCATGCGAATCAAATGGTTTAGCTTCAAATAATTGTGATATACATGATTTAGCTTCAACTGCATTGCGAAACAAACTAGTTGGTCTCAAATCCAAGCGAAACACATGATGTAGCTTCAAATCAATGCGAAGTAGAAGGCTTATCTTCAAATCCATGCGAAACAAGTGGTTCAGCTTCAAATACTTGTGATGTGCATGATTTAGATTCAAATGCAAGCGAAACGAACGAGTTAGCTTCAAATGCAAGCGAAACACTTGATTTAGCCTCAAATCAATGCGAAGTAGAAGCCTTAGCTTCAAATCCGTGCGAATCAAAAGTTGTAGCTTCAAATACTTGTGATATTCATGATTTAGCTTCAAATCAATGCGAAGTAGAATGCTTAGCTTCAAATCCGTGCGAATCAAACGTTGTAGCTTCAAATACTTGTGATATTTATGATTTAGCTTCAACTGCATGCGAAACAGATGGTTCAGCTTCAAATACTTGTGATATACATGATTTAGATTCAACTTCATACAAAACCAACAAGTTAGCTTCAAATCCAAGCGAATCACATGATTTAGAATCAAATCAATGCGAAGTAGAAGGATTAGATTCAAATCCAGCGAAACGAATAATTTACCTTAAAATACTTGCGAATATCACTGATATAGCTTCAAATGCAGGCGAAACAATTGAGTTAGCTTCAAATCCTAGCGATAGACATGATTTAGCGTCAAATGAATGCGAAGTAGAAGGCTTATTTTCGAATCCATGCGAAACAAATGGTTTAGCTTCAATTATATGTGATATACATGATTTAGCTTCAAATGCATGCGAAACGAACGAGTTAGCTTCAAATCCATTCAAAACACATGATTTAGCTTCAAATGAATGCGAAGTAGAAGGCTGATCTTCGAAACCATGCGAAACGAATGGTTTAGCTTCAAATACTTGCGAATATAAGTGATATAGCTTCAAATGCAAGCGACGCAAACGAGTTAGCTTCAAGTCCATTCAAAACACATGATTTAGCTTCAAATCCATGCGAAACTCATGATTTAGCTTCAAATCAATGCGATGTAGAAGGCTGATCTTCGAATCCATGCGAATCAAATGGTTTAGCTTCAAATACTTGTGATATGCGTGATTTTGCTTCAACTGCATGCAAAACCAACGAGTTAGCTTCAGATCCAGCGAAACGAATGATTTAGCTTCAAATACTTGCGAATATCTCTGATATAGCTTCAAATGCAGGTGAAACAAACGAGTTAGCTTTAAATCCATGCAAAAGACATGATTTACCATCAAATCAATGCGAATTAGGAGGCTGATCTACGAATCCATGCGAAACAAATGGCTCAGACTCAAGTACTTGTGTTATACATGATTTAGCTTCAACAGTATGCGAAACAAACGAGTTAGCTTCAAATCCTAGCGATAGACATGATTTAGCTTCAAATCAATGCGAAGTAGAAGACTTACCTTCGAATCGACACGAAACAGATGGTTTAGCTTCAAATACTTGTGATGTACATGATTTAGCATCAACTGCATGCGAAACAAACGTGTTAGCTTCAAATCCATGCCAAATACATGATTTAGCTTCAATTCAATACGAAGTAGAAGGCTTATCATCGAATCCAAGCGAAACAAATGGTTCAGCTTCAAATACTTGTGATATACGTGATTTAGCTTCAACTTCATGCGAAATCAACGAATTAGCTTCAAATCCTTTCGAAACACATGACTTAGCTCCAAATACATTCGAAACACATGATTTAGCTTAATATTCATGCCAAACAAAAGGTTCAGCTTCAAATACTTATGATATACATGATTTAGCTTCAACAGCAAGCGATACAAACGAGCTAGCTTCAAATCCATGCGAATCACATGACTTAGCATCAAATCAATGCGAAGTAGAAGGCTTACCTTCGAATCCATGCGAAACAAATGGTTTAGATTCAAACACTTGTGATATACATGATTTACAGTCAACAGTAAGAGAAACAAACGAGTCAGCTTCAAATCCATGCGAAACACATGATTTAGCTTCAAATGAATGCGAAGTAGAAGGCTAATCTTCGAATCCAAGCGAAACACATGATTTAGCTTCAAATCAATGCGAAGTAGAAGGCTTAGCTTCAAATCCATGCGAATCAAATGGTTTAGCTTCAGATTCTTGCGATATACATGAGTTAGATTCAACAGCATGCGAAACAAACGAGTTAGCTTCAACTCCATGCGCAATACGTGATTTAGCTTCAAATCAATGCGAAGTAGAAGGCTTACCTTCGAATACCATGCGAAACAAATGGTGTAGCTTCAAATACCTGTGATATACATGATTTAACATCAAATGCAGGCGAAGAAAACGAGTTAGCTTGAAATCCAAGCGAAACACATGATTTAGCTTCAAATCAATGCGAAGTAGAAGGCTTATCTTCAAATCCATGCGAAACAAATGCTTTAGCTAAGAATACTTGTGATATATATGATATAGATTCAACACCATGCGAAACAAACCAAATACCTTCAAATCTAAAGGAATCACATGATTCTGCTTCAAATCAATGCGAAGTAGAAGGCTGATCTTCGAATCCTTGCGAAACAAATGGTTTAGCTTCAAATACTTGTGATATACATGATTTAGCTTCAGCAGCATGCGAAACAAACGAGTTAGCTCGAAATCCAAGCGAAACATATGATTTAGCTTCAAATCAATGCGAAGGAGAAGGCTTATCTTCAAATGCATGCGAAACAAATGGTTTAGCTTCAAATACTTGTTTTATACATGATTTAGTTTCAACTGCATGCGAAACAAACGAGTTAGCTTCAAATCCAAGCGAAAAACATGAGTTTGCATCAAGTCAACACGAAGTTAAGGCTTAGCTTCAAATCCATTCGAATTAACTGGTTTAGCTTCAAATAACTGTGATATATATGATTTAGCTTCAACTGCATTGCGAAACAAACTAGTTAGTTTCAAATCAAGCTAAACACATGATTTAGTTTCAAATCAATGCGAAGTAGAAGGCTTAGCTTCAAATACATGCGAATCAAATGGTTTAGCTTCAGATTCTTGCGATATACATGATTTAGATTCAACAGCCTGCGAACAAACGAGTTAGCTTCAACTCCATGCGCAATGCATGATTTAGCTTCAAATCAATGCGAAGTAGAAGGCTTATTTTGAAATCCATGCGAATCAAATGGTTTAGCTTCAAATAATTGTGATATACATGATTTAGCTTCAACTGCATTGCGAAACAAACTAGTTAGTCTCAAATCCAAGCGAAACACATGATGTAGCTTCAAATCAATGCGAAGTAGAAGGCTTATCTTCAAATCATGCGAAACAAGTGGTTCAGCTTCAAATACTTGTGATGTGCATGATTTAGATTCAAATGCAAGCGAAACGAACGAGTTAGCTTCAAATGCAAGCGAAAACACTTGATTTGGCCTCAAATCAATGCGAAGTAGAAGCCTTAGCTTCAAATCCGTGCGAATCAAAAGTTGTAGCTTCAAATACTTGTGATATTCATGATTTAGCTTCAAATCAATGCGAAGTAGAATGCTTAGCTTCAAATCCGTGCGAATCAAACGTTGTAGCTTCAAATACTTGAGATATTTATGATTTAGCTTCAACTGCATGCGAAACAGATGGTTCAGCTTCAAATACTTGTGATATACATGATTTAGATTCAACTTCATACAAAACCAACGAGTTAGCTTCAAATCCAAGCGAATCACATGATTTAGAATCAAATCAATGCGAAGTAGAAGGCTTAGTTTCAAATCCAGCGAAACGAATAATTTACCTTAAAATACTTGCGAATATCACTGATATAGCTTCAAATGCAGGCGAAACAATTGAGTTAGCTTCAAATCCTAGCGATAGACATGATTTAGCGTCAAATGAATGCGAAGTAGAAGGCTTATTTTCGAATCCATGCGAAACAAATGGTTTAGATTCAAACACTTGTGATATACATGATTTGCAGTCAACAGTAAGAGAAACAAACGAGTCAGCTTCAAATCCATGCGAAACACATGATTTAGCTTCAAATGAATGCGAAGTAGAAGGCTAATCTTCGAATCCAAGCGAAACACATGATTTAGCTTCAAATCAATGCGAAGTAGAAGGCTTAGCTTCAAATCCATGCGAATCAAATGGTTTAGCTTCAGATTCTTGCGATATACATGAGTTAGATTCAACAGCATGCGAAACAAACGAGTTAGCTTCAACTCCATGCGCAATACGTGATTTAGCTTCAAATCAATGCGAAGTAGAAGGCTTACCTTCGAATACCATGCGAAACAAATGGTGTAGCTTCAAATACCTGTGATATACATGATTTAACATCAAATGCAGGCGAAGAAAACGAGTTAGCTTGAAATCCAAGCGAAACACATGATTTAGCTTCAAATCAATGCGAAGTGAAAGGCTTAGCTTCAAATCCGTGCGAAACACGTGATTTAGCTTCAAATCCATTCGAAACTCATGTTTTAGCATCTAATCAATGCGAAGTAGAAGGCTGATCTTCGAATCCATGCGATGCAAATGGTTTAGCTTCAAATACTTGTGATATACATGATTTACCTTCAACAGCATGCGAAACAAACGAGTTAATTCAAGTTCAAGCGAAAAACATGATTTATCATCAAGTCAACGCGAAGTTGACGGCTTAGCTTCAAATCCATGCGAAACGAATGATTTAGCTACACATACTTGAGAATATAAGTGCTATAGCTTCAAATGCAGGTGAAACAAACGAGTTAGCTTCAAATCCATGCGAAGCATATGATTTAACTTCAAATCAATGCGAAGTAGAAGGCTGATATTCGGATCCATGCGAAACAAATGGTTTAGCTTCAAATACTTGTGATACACTTGATTTAGCTTGAACAGCATGCGAACCAAACGAGTTAGCTTCAAATCCATGCGAAACTCATGATTTAGCTTCAAATCAATGCGATGTAGAAGGCTGATCTTCGAATCCATCCGAATCAAATGATTTAGCTTCAAATACTTGTGATATGCGTGATTTTGCTTCAACTGCATGCAAAACCAACAAGTTAGCTTCAAATCCAAGCGAAACATATGATTTAGATTCAAATCAATGCGAAGTAGAAGGCTTAGCTTCAAATCCAGCGAAACGAATGATTTAGCTTCAAATACTTGCGAATATCTCTGATTTGCTTCAAATGCAGGTGAAACAAACGAGTTAGCTTTAAATCCATGCAAAAGACATGATTTAGCTTCAAATAAATGCGAATTAGGAGGCTGATCTTCGAATCCATGCGAAACAAATGGTTTAGCTTCTACTACTTGTGATATACATGATTTAGCTTCAACTGCATGCGAAACAAACGAGATATCTTCAAATCCTTTCGAAACACATGATTTAGTATCAAATCAATGCGAAGCAGAAGGCTTAGCGTCAAATCCATGCGAAACGAATGGTTTAGCTTCAAATACTTGCGAATATAAGTGATATAGCTTCAAATGCAGGCGACACAAACGAGTTAGCTTTAAATCCATGCAAAAGACATGATTTACCTTCAAATCAATGCGAATTAGGAGGCTGATCTTCGAATCCATGCGAAACAAATGGCTCAGACTCAAGTACTTGTGTTATACATGATTTAGCTTCAACAGTATGCGAAACAAACGAGTTAGCTTCAAATCCTAGCGATAGACATGATTTAGCTTCAAATCAATGCGAAGTAGAAGTCTTACCTTCGAATCCATGCGAAACAAATGGTTTAGCTTCTACTACTTGTGATATACATGATTTAGCTTCAACTGCATGCGAAACAAACGAGTTAGCTTCAAATCCTTTTGAAACACATGATTTAGTATCAAATCAATGCGAAGCAGAAGGCTTAGCGTCAAATCCATGCGAAACGAATGGTTTAGCTTCAAATACGTGCGAATATAAGTGATATAGCTTCAAATGCAAACGACACAACCGAGTTAGCTTCAAATCCATGCGAAACACATGATTTAACTTCCAATCAATGTGAAGTAGAAGGCTTAGCTTCAAATCTATGTGAAACAAATGGTTCAGCTTCAAATACTTGTGATGTACATGATTTAGCATCAACTGCATGCGAAACAAACGTGTTAGCTTCAAATCCATGCCAAATACATGATTTAGCTTCAATTCAATACGAAGTAGAAGGCTTATCATCGAATCCAAGCGAAACAAATGGTTCAGCTTCAAATACTTGTGATATACGTGATTTAGCTTCAACTTCATGCGAAATCAACGAATTAGCTTCAAATCCTTTCGAAACACATGACTTAGCTCCAAATACATTCGAAACACATGATTTAGCTTAATATTCATGCCAAACAAAAGGTTCAGCTTCAAATACTTATGATATACATGATTTAGCTTCAACAGCAAGCGATACAAACGAGCTAGCTTCAAATCCATGCGAATCACATGACTTAGCATCAAATTAATGCGAAGTAGAAGGCTTACCTTCGAATCCATGCGAAACAAATGGTTTAGATTCAAACACTTGTGATATACATGATTTACAGTCAACAGTAAGAGAAACAAACGAGTTAGCTTCAAATCCATGCGAAACACATGATTTAGCATCAAATCAATGCCAAGTAGAAGGCTTACCTTCGAATCCACACGAAACAGATGGTTTAGCTTCAAATACTTGTGATGTACATGATTTAGCATCGACTGCATGCGAAACAAACGAGTTAGCTTCAAATCCAAGCGAAACATATGATTTAGCTTCAAATCAATGCGAAGTAGAAGGCTGATCTCCGAAACCACACGAAACAGATTGTTTGGCTTCAAATACTTGTGTTATACATGACTTAGCTTCAATACCATGCGAAACAAAGGTGTTAGCTTCAAATCCATGCGAAATACATGAGTTAGCTTCAATTCAATACGAAGTAGAATGCTGATCTTCTAATCCATGCGAATCAAACGGCTTAGCATCAAACCCTTGTGATATACATGATTTAGCTTCAACTGCATGCAAAACAAACGAGTTATCTTTAAATCTATGCGAAACACATGATTTAGCTCCAAATCAATGCGAAGTGAAAGGCTTAGCTTCAAATCCGTGCGAAACACGTGATTTAGCTTCAAATTCATTCGAAATACATGGTTTAGCGTACTATTCATGGGAATCAAATGGTTCAGATTCAAATACTTGTGATATACATCATATAGCTTCAAATGCAGGCGAAACAAACGAGTCAGCTTCAAATCCATGCGAAACACATGATTTAGCTTCAAATGAATGCGAAGTAGAAGGCTAATCTTCGAATCCAAGCGAAACACATGATTTAGCTTCAAATCAATGCGAAGTAGAAGGCTTAGCTTCAAATCCATGCGAATCAAATGGTTTAGCTTCAGATTCTTGCGATATACATGAGTTAGATTCAACAGCATGCGAAACAAACGAGTTAGCTTCAACTCCATGCGCAATACGTGATTTAGCTTCAAATCAATGCGAAGTAGAAGGCTTACCTTCGAATACCATGCGAAACAAATGGTGTAGCTTCAAATACCTGTGATATACATGATTTAACATCAAATGCAGGCGAAGAAAACGAGTTAGCTTGAAATCCAAGCGAAACACATGATTTAGCTTCAAATCAATGCGAAGTAGAAGGCTTATCTTCAAATCCATGCGAAACAAATGCTTTAGCTAAGAATACTTGTGATATATATGATATAGATTCAACACCATGCGAAACAAACCAAATACCTTCAAATCTAAAGGAATCACATGATTCTGCTTCAAATCAATGCGAAGTAGAGGCTGATCTTCGAATCCTTGCGAAACAAATGGTTTAGCTTCAAATACTTGTGATATACATGATTTAGCTTCAGCAGCATGCGAAACAAACGAGTTAGCTCGAAATCCAAGCGAAACATATGATTTAGCTTCAAATCAATGCGAAGGAGAAGGCTTATCTTCAAATGCATGCGAAACAAATGGTTTAGCTTCAAATACTTGTTTTATACATGATTTAGTTTCAACTGCATGCGAAACAAACGAGTTAGCTTCAAATCCAAGCGAAAAACATGAGTTTGCATCAAGTCAACACGAAGTTAAGGCTTAGCTTCAAATCCATTCGAATTAACTGGTTTAGCTTCAAATAACTGTGATATATATGATTTAGCTTCAACTGCATTGCGAAACAAACTAGTTAGTTTCAAATCCAAGCGAAACACATGATTTAGTTTCAAATCAATGCGAAGTAGAAGGCTTAGCTTCAAATACATGCGAATCAAATGGTTAGCTTCAGATTCTTGCGATATACATGATTTAGATTCAACAGCCTGCGAAACAAACGAGTTAGCTTCAACTCCATGCGCAATGCATGATTTAGCTTCAAATCAATGCGAAGTAGAAGGCTTATTTTGAAATCCATGCGAATCAAATGGTTTAGCTTCAAATAATTGTGATATACATGATTTAGCTTCAACTGCATTGCGAAACAAACTAGTTAGTCTCAAATCCAAGCGAAACACATGATGTAGCTTCAAATCAATGCGAAGTAGAAGGCTTATCTTCAAATCCATGCGAAACAAGTGGTTCAGCTTCAAATACTTGTGATGTGCATGATTTAGATTCAAATGCAAGCGAAACGAACGAGTTAGCTTCAAATGCAAGCGAAACACTTGATTTAGCCTTAAATCAATGCGAAGTAGAAGCCTTAGCTTCAAATCCGTGCGAATCAAAAGTTGTAGCTTCAAATACTTGTGATATTCATGATTTAGCTTCAAATCAATGCGAAGTAGAATGCTTAGCTTCAAATCCGTGCGAATCAAACGTTGTAGCTTCAAATACTTGTGATATTTATGATTTAGCTTCAACTGCATGCGAAACAGATGGTTCAGCTTCAAATACTTGTGATATACATGATTTAGATTCAACTTCATACAAATCCAACGAGTTAGCTTCAAATCCAAGCGAATCACATGATTTAGAATCAAATCAATGCGAAGTAGAAGGCTTAGTTTCAAATCCAGCGAAACGAATAATTTACCTTAAAATACTTGCGAATATCACTGATATAGCTTCAAATGCAGGCGAAACAATTGAGTTAGCTTCAAATCCTAGCGATAGACATGATTTAGCGTCAAATGAATGCGAAGTAGAAGGCTTATTTCGAATCCATGCGAAACAAATGGTTTAGCTTCAATTATATGTGATATACATGATTTAGCTTCAAATGCATGCGAAACGAACGAGTTAGCTTCAAATCCATTCATAACACATGATTTAGCTTCAAATGAATGCGAAGTAGAAGGCTGATCTTCGAAACCATGCGAAACGAATGGTTTAGCTTCAAATACTTGCGAATATAAGTGATATAGCTTCAAATGCAAGCGACGCAAACGAGTTAGCTTCAAGTCCATTCAAAACACATGATTTAGCTTCAAATCCATGCGAAACTCATGATTTAGCTTCAAATCAATGCGATGTAGAAGGCTGATCTTCGAATCCATGCGAATCAAATGGTTTAGCTTCAAATACTTGTGATATGCGTGATTTTGCTTCAACTGCATGCAAAACCAACGAGTTAGCTTCAGATCCAGCGAAACGAATGATTTAGCTTCAAATACTTGCGAATATCTCTGATATAGCTTCAAATGCAGGTGAAACAAACGAGTTAGCTTTAAATCCATGCAAAAGACATGATTTACCATCAAATCAATGCGAATTAGGAGGCTGATCTTCGAATCCATGCGAAACAAATGGCTCAGACTCAAGTACTTGTGTTATACATGATTTAGCTTCAACAGTATGCGAAACAAACGAGTTAGCTTCAAATCCTAGCGATAGACATGATTTAGCTTCAAATCAATGCGAAGTAGAAGACTTACCTTCGAATCGACACGAAACAGATGGTTTAGCTTCAAATACTTGTGATGTACATGATTTAGCATCAACTTCATGCGAAACAAACGTGTTAGCTTCAAATCCATGCCAAATACATGATTTAGCTTCAATTCAATACGAAGTAGAAGGCTTATCATCGAATCCAAGCGAAACAAATGGTTCAGCTTCAATACTTGTGATATACGTGATTTAGCTTCAACTTCATGCGAAATCAACGAATTAGCTTCAAATCCTTTCGAAACACATGACTTAGCTCCAAATACATTCGAAACACATGATTTAGCTTAATATTCATGCCAAACAAAAGGTTCAGCTTCAAATACTTATGATATACATGATTTAGCTTCAACAGCAAGCGATACAAACGAGCTAGCTTCAAATCCATGCGAATCACATGACTTAGCATCAAATCAATGCGAAGTAGAAGGCTTACCTTCGAATCCATGCGAAACAAATGGTTTAGATTCAAACACTTGTGATATACATGATTTAACATCAAATGCAGGCGAAGAAAACGAGTTAGCTTGAAATCCAAGCGAAACACATGATTTAGCTTCAAATCAATGCGAAGTAGAAGGCTTATCTTCAAATCCATGCGAAACAAATGCTTTAGCTAAGAATACTTGTGATATATATGATATAGATTCAACACCATCCGAAACAAACCAAATACCTTCAAATCTAAAGGAATCACATGATTCTGCTTCAAATCAATGCGAAGTAGAAGCTGATCTTCGAATCCTTGCGAAACAAATGGTTTAGCTTCAAATACTTGTGATATACATGATTTAGCTTCAGCAGCATGCGAAACAAACGAGTTAGCTCGAAATCCAAGCGAAACATATGATTTAGCTTCAAATCAATGCGAAGGAGAAGGCTTATCTTCAAATGCATGCGAAACAAATGGTTTAGCTTCAAATACTTGTTTTATACATGATTTAGTTTCAACTGCATGCGAAACAAACGAGTTAGCTTCAAATCCAAGCGAAAAACATGAGTTTGCATCAAGTCAACACGAAGTTAAGGCTTAGCTTCAAATCCATTCGAATTAACTGGTTTAGCTTCAAATAACTGTGATATATATGATTAGCTTCAACTGCATTGCGAAACAAACTAGTTAGTTTCAAATCCAAGCGAAACACATGATTTAGTTTCAAATCAATGCGAAGTAGAAGGCTTAGCTTCAAATACATGCGAATCAAATGGTTTAGCTTCAGATTCTTGCGAAATACATGATTTAGATTCAACAGCCTGCGAAACAAACGAGTTAGCTTCAACTCCATGCGCAATGCATGATTTAGCTTCAATCAATTCGAAGTAGAAGGCTTATTTTGAAATCCATGCGAATCAAATGGTTTTAGCTTCAAATAATTGTGATATACATGATTTAGCTTCAACTGCATTGCGAAACAAACTAGTTAGTCTCAAATCCAAGCGAAACACATGATGTAGCTTCAAATCAATGCGAAGTAGAAGGCTTATCTTCAAATCCATGCGAAACAAGTGGTTCAGCTTCAAATACTTGTGATGTGCATGATTTAGATTCAAATGCAAGCGAAACGAACGAGTTAGCTTCAAATGCAAGCGAAACACTTGATTTAGCCTTAAATCAATGCGAAGTAGAAGCCTTAGCTTCAAATCCGTGCGAATCAAAAGTTGTAGCTTCAAATACTTGTGATATTCATGATTTAGCTTCAAATCAATGCGAAGTAGAATGCTTAGCTTCAAATCCGTGCGAATCAAACGTTGTAGCTTCAAATACTTGTGATATTTATGATTTAGCTTCAACTGCATGCGAAACAGATGGTTCAGCTTCAAATACTTGTGATATACATGATTTAGATTCAACTTCATACAAAACCAACGAGTTAGCTTCAAATCCAAGCGAATCACATGATTTAGAATCAAATCAATGCGAAGTAGAAGGATTAGTTTCAAATCCAGCGAAACGAATAATTTACCTTAAAATACTTGCGAATATCACTGATATAGCTTCAAATGCAGGCGAAACAATTGAGTTAGCTTCAAATCCTAGCGATAGACATGATTTAGCGTCAAATGAATGCGAAGTAGAAGGCTTATTTTCGAATCCATGCGAAACAAATGGTTTAGCTTCAGTTATATGTGATATACATGATTTAGCTTCAAATGCATGCGAAACGAACGAGTTAGCTTCAAATCCATTCAAAACACATGATTTAGCTTCAAAATGAATGCGAAGTAGAAGGCTGATCTCGAAACCATGCGAAACGAATGGTTTAGCTTCAAATACTTGCGAATATAAGTGATATAGCTTCAAATGCAAGCGACGCAAACGAGTTAGCTTCAAGTCATTCAAAACACATGATTTAGCTTCAAATCCATGCGAAACTCATGATTTAGCTTCAAATCAATGCGATGTAGAAGGCTGATCTTCGAATCCATGCGAATCAAATGGTTTAGCTTCAAATACTTGTGATATGCGTGATTTTGCTTCAACTGCATGCAAAACCAACGAGTTAGCTTCAGATCCAGCGAAACGATTGATTTAGCTTCAAATACTTGCGAATATCTCTGATATAGCTTCAAATGCAGGTGAAACAAACGAGTTAGCTTTAAATCCATGCAAAAGACATGATTTACCATCAAATCAATGCGAATTAGGAGGCTGATCTTCGAATCCATGCGAAACAAATGGCTCAGACTCAAGTACTTGTGTTATACATGATTTAGCTTCAACAGTATGCGAAACAAACGAGTTAGCTTCAAATCCTAGCGATAGACATGATTTAGCTTCAAATCAATGCGAAGTAGAAGACTTACCTTCGAATCGACACGAAACAGATGGTTTAGCTTCAAATACTTGTGATGTACATGATTTAGCATCAACTGCATGCGAACAAACGTGTTAGCTTCAAATCCATGCCAAATACATGATTTAGCTTCAATTCAATACGAAGTAGAAGGCTTATCATCGAATCCAAGCGAAACAAATGGTTCAGCTTCAAATACATGTGATATACGTGATTTAGCTTCAACTTCATGCGAAATCAACGAATTAGCTTCAAATCCTTTCGAAACACATGACTTAGCTCCAAATACATTCGAAACACATGATTTAGCTTAATATTCATGCCAAACACAAGGTTCAGCTTCAAATACTTATGATATACATGATTTAGCTTCAACAGCAAGCGATACAAACGAGCTAGCTTCAAATACATGCGAATCACATGACTTAGCATCAAATAAATGCGAAGTAGAAGGCTTACCTTCGAATCCATGCGAAACAAATGGTTTAGATTCAAACACTTGTGATATACATGATTTACAGTCAACAGTAAGAGAAACAAACGAGTCAGCTTCAAATCCATGCGAAACACATGATTTAGCTTCAAATGAATGCGAAGTAGAAGGCTAATCTTCGAATCCAAGCGAAACACATGATTTAGCTTCAAATCAATGCGAAGTAGAAGGCTTAGCTTCAAATCCATGCGAATCAAATGGTTTAGCTTCAGATTCTTGCGATATACATGAGTTAGATTCACAGCATGCGAAACAAAACGAGTTAGCTTCAACTCCATGCGCAATACGTGATTTAGCTTCAAATCAATGCGAAGTAGAAGGCTTACCTTCGAATACCATGCGAAACAAATGGTGTAGCTTCAAATACCTGTGATATACATGATTTAACATCAAATGCAGGCGAAGAAAACGAGTTAGCTTGAAATCCAAGCGAAACACATGATTTAGCTTCAAATCAATGCGAAGTAGAAGGCTTATCTTCAAATCCATGCGAAACAAATGCTTTAGCTAAGAATACTTGTGATATATATGATATAGATTCAACACCATGCGAAAACAACCAAATACCTTCAAATCTAAAGGAATCACATGATTCTGCTTCAAATCAATGCGAAGTAGAAGGCTGATCTTCGAATCCTTGCGAAACAAATGGTTTAGCTTCAAATACTTGTGATATACATGATTTAGCTTCAGCAGCATGCGAAACAAACGAGTTAGCTCGAAATCCAAGCGAAACATATGATTTAGCTTCAAATCAATGCGAAGGAGAAGGCTTATCTTCAAATGCATGCGAAACAAATGGTTTAGCTTCAAATACTTGTTTTATACATGATTTAGTTTCAACTGCATGCGAAACAAACGAGTTAGCTTCAAATCCAAGCGAAAAACATGAGTTTGCATCAAGTCAACACGAAGTTAAGGCTTAGCTTCAAATCCATTCGAATTAACTGGTTTAGCTTCAAATAACTGTGATATATATGATTTAGCTTCAACTGCATTGCGAAACAAACTAGTTAGTTTCAAATCCAAGCGAAACACATGATTTAGTTTCAAATCAATGCGAAGTAGAAGGCTTAGCTTCAAATACATGCGAATCAAATGGTTTAGCTTCAGATTCTTGCGATATACATGATTTAGATTCAACATCCTGCGAAACAAACGAGTTAGCTTCAACTCCATGCGCAATGCATGATTTAGCTTCAAATCAATGCGAAGTAGAAGGCTTAGCTTCAAATACATGCGAATCAAATGGTTTAGCTTCAAATAATTGTGATATACATGATTTAGCTTCAACTGCATTGCGAAACAAACTAGTTAGTCTCAAATCCAAGCGAAACACATGATGTAGCTTCAAATCAATGCGAAGTAGAAGGCTGATCTTCGAATCCTTACGAAACAAATGGTTTAGCTTCAAATACTTGCTTTATTCATCGTTTAGATTCAACTGCATGCGAAAAAAAGAGTTAGCTTCAAATCCAAGCGAAAAACATGATTTAGCATCAAGTCAACTCGAAGTTGAAGGCTTAGCTTCAAATCCATGCGAAACAAATGGTTTAGCTTCAAATACTTGTGATATACATGATTTAGCTTCAAATGCAGGCGACACAAACGAGTTATCTTCAAATCCATGCGAAACACATGATTTAGTATCAAATCAATGCGAAGCCAAAGTCTGAGCGTCAAATCCTTGCGAAACGAATGGTTTAGCTTCAAATACTTGCGAATATAAGTGATATAGCTTCAAATGCAGGCGACACAAACGAGTTAGCTTTAAATCCATGCAAAAGACATGATTTACCTTCAAATCAATGCGAATTAGGAGGCTGATCTTCGAATCCATGCGAAACAAATGGCTCAGACTCAAGTACTTGTGTTATACATGATTTAGCTTCAACAGTATGCGAAACAAACGAGTTAGCTTCAAATCCTAGCGATAGACATGATTTAGCTTCAAATCAATGCGAAGTAGAAGTCTTACCTTCGAATCCATGCGAAACAAATGGTTTAGCTTCTACTACTTGTGATATACATGATTTAGCTTCAACTGCATGCGAAACAAACGAGTTAGCTTCAAATCCTTTTGAAACACATGATTTAGTATCAAATCAATGCGAAGCAGAAGGCTTAGCGTCAAATCCATGCGAAACGAATGGTTTAGCTTCAAATACGTGCGAATATAAGTGATATAGCTTCAAATGCAAACGACACAACCGAGTTAGCTTCAAATCCATGCGAAACACATGATTTAACTTCCAATCAATGTGAAGTAGAAGGCTTAGCTTGAAATCTATGTGAAACAAATGGTTCAGCTTCAAATACTTGTGATGTACATGATTTAGCATCAACTGCATGCGAAACAAACGTGTTAGCTTCAAATCCATGCCAAATACATGATTTAGCTTCAATTCAATACGAAGTAGAAGGCTTATCATCGAATCCAAGCGAAACAAATGGTTCAGCTTCAAATACTTGTGATATACGTGATTTAGCTTCAACTTCATGCGAAATCAACGAATTAGCTTCAAATCCTTTCGAAACACATGACTTAGCTCCAAATACATTCGAAACACATGATTTAGCTTAATATTCATGCCAAACAAAAGGTTCAGCTTCAAATACTTATGATATACATGATTTAGCTTCAACAGCAAGCGATACAAACGAGCTAGCTTCAAATCCATGCGAATCACATGACTTAGCATCAAATTAATGCGAAGTAGAAGGCTTACCTTCGAATCCATGCGAAACAAATGGTTTAGATTCAAACACTTGTGATATACATGGTTTACAGTCAACAGTAAGAGAAACAAACGAGTTAGCTTCAAATCCATGCGAAACACATGATTTAGCATCAAATCAATGCGAAGTAGAAGGCTTACCTTCGAATCCACACGAAACAGATGGTTTAGCTTCAAATACTTGTGATGTACATGATTTGGCATCGACTGCATGCGAAACAAACGAGTTAGCTTCAAATCCAAGCGAAACATATGATTTAGCTTCAAATCAATGCGAAGTAGAAGGCTGATCTCCGAAACCACACGAAACAGATTGTTTGGCTTCAAATACTTGTGTTATACATGACTTAGCTTCAACACCATGCGAAACAAAGGTGTTAGCTTCAAATCCATGCGAAATACATGAGTTAGCTTCAATTCAATACGAAGTAGAATGCTGATCTTCTAATCCATGCGAATCAAACGGCTTAGCATCAAACCCTTGTGATATACATGATTTAGCTTCAACTGCATGCAAAACAAACGAGTTATCTTTAAATCTATGCGAAACACATGATTTAGCTCCAAATCAATGCGAAGTGAAAGGCTTAGCTTCAAATCCGTGCGAAACACGTGATTTAGCTTCAAATTCATTCGAAATACATGGTTTAGCGTACTATTCATGGGAATCAAATGGTTCAGATTCAAATACTTGTGATATACATCATATAGCTTCAAATGCAGGCGAAACAAACGAGTCAGCTTCAAATCCATGCGAAACACATGATTTAGCTTCAAATGAATGCGAAGTAGAAGGCTAATCTTCGAATCCAAGCGAAACACATGATTTAGCTTCAAATCAATGCGAAGTAGAAGGCTTAGCTTCAAATCCATGCGAATCAAATGGTTTAGCTTCAGATTCTTGCGATATACATGAGTTAGATTCAACAGCATGCGAAACAAACGAGTTAGCTTCAACTCCATGCGCAATACGTGATTTAGCTTCAAATCAATGCGAAGTAGAAGGCTTACCTTCGAATACCATGCGAAACAAATGGTGTAGCTTCAAATACCTGTGATATACATGATTTAACATCAAATGCAGGCGAAGAAAACGAGTTAGCTTGAAATCCAAGCGAAACACATGATTTAGCTTCAAATCAATGCGAAGTAGAAGGCTTATCTTCAAATCCATGCGAAACAAATGCTTTAGCTAAGAATACTTGTGATATATATGATATAGATTCAACACCATGCGAAACAAACCAAATACCTTCAAATCTAAAGGAATCACATGATTCTGCTTCAAATCAATGCGAAGTAGAAGGCTGATCTTCGAATCCTTGCGAAACAAATGGTTTAGCTTCAAATACTTGTGATATACATGATTTAGCTTCAGCAGCATGCGAAACAAACGAGTTAGCTCGAAATCCAAGCGAAACATATGATTTAGCTTCAAATCAATGCGAAGGAGAAGGCTTATCTTCAAATGCATGCGAAACAAATGGTTTAGCTTCAAATACTTGTTTTATACATGATTTAGTTTCAACTGCATGCGAAACAAACGAGTTAGCTTCAAATCCAAGCGAAAAACATGAGTTTGCATCAAGTCAACACGAAGTTAAGGCTTAGCTTCAAATCCATTCGAATTAACTGGTTTAGCTTCAAATAACTGTGATATATATGATTTAGCTTCAACTGCATTGCGAAACAAACTAGTTAGTTTCAAATCCAAGCGAAACACATGATTTAGTTTCAAATCAATGCGAAGTAGAAGGCTTAGCTTCAAATACATGCGAATCAAATGGTTTAGCTTCAGATTCTTGCGATATACATGATTTAGATTCAACATCCTGCGAAACAAACGAGTTAGCTTCAACTCCATGCGCAATGCATGATTTAGCTTCAAATCAATGCGAAGTAGAAGGCTTATTTTGAAATCCATGCGAATCAAATGGTTTAGCTTCAAATAATTGTGATATACATGATTTAGCTTCAACTGCATTGCGAAACAAACTAGTTAGTCTCAAATCCAAGCGAAACACATGATGTAGCTTCAAATCAATGCGAAGTAGAAGGCTTATCTTCAAATCCATGCGAAACAAGTGGTTCAGCTTCAAATACTTGTGATGTGCATGATTTAGATTCAAATGCAAGCGAAACGAACGAGTTAGCTTCAAATGCAAGCGAAACACTTGATTTAGCCTCAAATCAATGCGAAGTAGAAGCCTTAGCTTCAAATCCGTGCGAATCAAAAGTTGTAGCTTCAAATACTTGTGATATTCATGATTTAGCTTCAAATCAATGCGAAGTAGAATGCTTAGCTTCAAATCCGTGCGAATCAAACGTTGTAGCTTCAAATACTTGTGATATTTATGATTTAGCTTCAACTGCATGCGAAACAGATGGTTCAGCTTCAAATACTTGTGATATACATGATTTAGATTCAACTTCATACAAAACCAACGAGTTAGCTTCAAATCCAAGCGAATCACATGATTTAGAATCAAATCAATGCGAAGTAGAAGGCTTAGTTTCAAATCCAGCGAAACGAATAATTTACCTTAAAATACTTGCGAATATCACTGATATAGCTTCAAATGCAGGCGAAACAATTGAGTTAGCTTCAAATCCTAGCGATAGACATGATTTAGCGTCAAATGAATGCGAAGTAGAAGGCTTATTTTCGAATCCATGCGAAACAAATGGTTTAGCTTCAATTATATGTGATATACATGATTTAGCTTCAAATGCATGCGAAACGAACGAGTTAGCTTCAAATCCATTCAAAACACATGATTTAGCTTCAAATGAATGCGAAGTAGAAGGCTGATCTTCGAAACCATGCGAAACGAATGGTTTAGCTTCAAATGCTTGCGAATATAAGTGATATAGCTTCAAATGCAAGCGACGCAAACGAGTTAGCTTCAAGTCCATTCAAAACACATGATTTAGCTTCAAATCCATGCGAAACTCATGATTTAGCTTCAAATCAATGCGATGTAGAAGGCTGATCTTCGAATCCATGCGAATCAAATGGTTTAGCTTCAAATACTTGTGATATGCGTGATTTTGCTTCAACTGCATGCAAAACCAACGAGTTAGCTTCAGATCCAGCGAAACGAATGATTTAGCTTCAAATACTTGCGAATATCTCTGATATAGCTTCAAATGCAGGTGAAACAAACGAGTTAGCTTTAAATCCATGCAAAAGACATGATTTACCATCAAATCAATGCGAATTAGGAGGCTGATCTTCGAATCCATGCGAAACAAATGGCTCAGACTCAAGTACTTGTGTTATACATGATTTGGCTTCAACAGTATGCGAAACAAACGAGTTAGCTTCAAATCCTAGCGATAGACATGATTTAGCTTCAAATCAATGCGAAGTAGAAGACTTACCTTCGAATCGACACGAAACAGATGGTTTAGCTTCAAATACTTGTGATGTACATGATTTAGCATCAACTGCATGCGAAACAAACGTGTTAGCTTCAAATCCATGCCAAATACATGATTTAGCTTCAATTCAATACGAAGTAGAAGGCTTATCATCGAATCCAAGCGAAACAAATGGTTCAGCTTCAAATACTTGTGATATACGTGATTTAGCTTCAACTTCATGCGAAATCAACGAATTAGCTTCAAATCCTTTCGAAACACATGACTTAGCTCCAAATACATTCGAAACACATGATTTAGCTTAATATTCATGCCAAACAAAAGGTTCAGCTTCAAATACTTATGATATACATGATTTAGCTTCAACAGCAAGCGATACAAACGAGCTAGCTTCAAATCCATGCGAATCACATGACTTAGCATCAAATCAATGCGAAGTAGAAGGCTTACCTTCGAATCCATGCGAAACAAATGGTTTAGATTCAAACACTTGTGATATACATGATTTAACATCAAATGCAGGCGAAGAAAACGAGTTAGCTTGAAATCCAAGCGAAACACATGATTTAGCTTCAAATCAATGCGAAGTAGAAGGCTTATCTTCAAATCCATGCGAAACAAATGCTTTAGCTAAGAATACTTGTGATATATATGATATAGATTCAACACCATGCGAAACAAACCAAATACCTTCAAATCTAAAGGATTCACATGATTCTGCTTCAAATCAATGCGAAGTAGAAGGCTGATCTTCGAATCCTTGCGAAACAAATGGTTTAGCTTCAAATACTTGTGATATACATGATTTAGCTTCAGCAGCATGCGAAACAAACGAGTTAGCTCGAAATCCAAGCGAAACATATGATTTAGCTTCAAATCAATGCGAAGGAGAAGGCTTATCTTCAAATGCATGCGAAACAAATGGTTTAGCTTCAAATACTTGTTTTATACATGATTTAGTTTCAACTGCATGCGAAACAAACGAGTTAGCTTCAAATCCAAGCGAAAAACATGAGTTTGCATCAAGTCAACACGAAGTTAAGGCTTAGCTTCAAATCCATTCGAATTAACTGGTTTAGCTTCAAATAACTGTGATATATATGATTTAGCTTCAACTGCATTGCGAAACAAACTAGTTAGTTTCAAATCCAAGCGAAACACATGATTTAGTTTCAAATCAATGCGAAGTAGAAGGCTTAGCTTCAAATACATGCGAATCAAATGGTTTAGCTTCAGATTCTTGCGATATACATGATTTAGATTCAACATCCTGCGAAACAAACGAGTTAGCTTCAACTCCATGCGCAATGCATGATTTAGCTTCAAATCAATGCGAAGTAGAAGGCTTATTTTGAAATCCATGCGAATCAAATGGTTTAGCTTCAAATAATTGTGATATACATGATTTAGCTTCAACTGCATTGCGAAACAAACTAGTTAGTCTCAAATCCAAGCGAAACACATGATGTAGCTTCAAATCAATGCGAAGTAGAAGGCTTATCTTCAAATCCATGCGAAACAAGTGGTTCAGCTTCAAATACTTGTGATGTGCATGATTTAGATTCAAATGCAAGCGAAACGAACGAGTTAGCTTCAAATGCAAGCGAAACACTTGATTTAGCCTCAAATCAATGCGAAGTAGAAGCCTTAGCTTCAAATCCGTGCGAATCAAAAGTTGTAGCTTCAAATACTTGTGATATTCATGATTTAGCTTCAAATCAATGCGAAGTAGAATGCTTAGCTTCAAATCCGTGCGAATCAAACGTTGTAGCTTCAAATACTTGTGATATTTATGATTTAGCTTCAACTGCATGCGAAACAGATGGTTCAGCTTCAAATACTTGTGATATACATGATTTAGATTCAACTTCATACAAAACCAACGAGTTAGCTTCAAATCCAAGCGAATCACATGATTTAGAATCAAATCAATGCGAAGTAGAAGGCTTAGTTTCAAATCCAGCGAAACGAATAATTTACCTTAAAATACTTGCGAATATCACTGATATAGCTTCAAATGCAGGCGAAACAATTGAGTTAGCTTCAAATCCTAGCGATAGACATGATTTAGCGTCAAATGAATGCGAAGTAGAAGGCTTATTTTCGAATCCATGCGAAACAAATGGTTTAGCTTCAATTATATGTGATATACATGATTTAGCTTCAAATGCATGCGAAACGAACGAGTTAGCTTCAAATCCATTCAAAACACATGATTTAGCTTCAAATGAATGCGAAGTAGAAGGCTGATCTTCGAAACCATGCGAAACGAATGGTTTAGCTTCAAATACTTGCGAATATAAGTGATATAGCTTCAAATGCAAGCGACGCAAACGAGTTAGCTTCAAGTCCATTCAAAACACATGATTTAGCTTCAAATCCATGCGAAACTCATGATTTAGCTTCAAATCAATGCGATGTAGAAGGCTGATCTTCGAATCCATGCGAATCAAATGGTTTAGATTCAAATACTTGTGATATGCGTGATTTTGCTTCAACTGCATGCAAAACCAACGAGTTAGCTTCAGATCCAGCGAAACGAATGATTTAGCTTCAAATACTTGCGAATATCTCTGATATAGCTTCAAATGCAGGTGAAACAAACGAGTTAGCTTTAAATCCATGCAAAAGACATGATTTACCATCAAATCAATGCGAATTAGGAGGCTGATCTTCGAATCCATGCGAAACAAATGGCTCAGACTCAAGTACTTGTGTTATACATGATTTGGCTTCAACAGTATGCGAAAAAAACGAGTTAGCTTCAAATCCTAGCGATAGACATGATTTAGCTTCAAATCAATGCGAAGTAGAAGACTTACCTTCGAATCGACACGAAACAGATGGTTTAGCTTCAAATACTTGTGATGTACATGATTTAGCATCAACTGCATGCGAAACAAACGTGTTAGCTTCAAATCCATGCCAAATACATGATTTAGCTTCAATTCAATACGAAGTAGAAGGCTTATCATCGAATCCAAGCGAAACAAATGGTTCAGCTTCAAATACTTGTGATATACGTGATTTAGCTTCAACTTCATGCGAAATCAACGAATTAGCTTCAAATCCTTTCGAAACACATGACTTAGCTCCAAATACATTCGAAACACATGATTTAGCTTAATATTCATGCCAAACAAAAGGTTCAGCTTCAAATACTTATGATATACATGATTTAGCTTCAACAGCAAGCGATTCAAACGAGCTAGCTTCAAATCCATGCGAATCACATGACTTAGCATCAAATCAATGCGAAGTAGAAGGCTTACCTTCGAATCCATGCGAAACAAATGGTTTAGATTCAAACACTTGTGATATACATGATTTACAGTCAACAGTAAGAGAAACAAACGAGTCAGCTTCAAATCCATGCGAAACACATGATTTAGCTTCAAATGAATGCGAAGTAGAAGGCTAATCTTCGAATCCAAGCGAAACACATGATTTAGCTTCAAATCAATGCGAAGTAGAAGGCTTAGCTTCAAATCCATGCGAATCAAATGGTTTAGCTTCAGATTCTTGCGATATACATGAGTTAGATTCAACAGCATGCGAAACAAACGAGTTAGCTTCAACTCCATGCGCAATACGTGATTTAGCTTCAAATCAATGCGAAGTAGAAGGCTTACCTTCGAATACCATGCGAAACAAATGGTGTAGCTTCAAATACCTGTGATATACATGATTTAACATCAAATGCAGGCGAAGAAAACGAGTTAGCTTGAAATCCAAGCGAAACACATGATTTAGCTTCAAATCAATGCGAAGTAGAAGGCTTATCTTCAAATCCATGCGAAACAAATGCTTTAGCTAAGAATACTTGTGATATATATGATATAGATTCAACACCATGCGAAACAAACCAAATACCTTCAAATCTAAAGGAATCACATGATTCTGCTTCAAATCAATGCGAAGTAGAAGGCTGATCTTCGAATCCTTGCGAAACAAATGGTTTAGCTTCAAATACTTGTGATATACATGATTTAGCTTCAGCAGCATGCGAAACAAACGAGTTAGCTCGAAATCCAAGCGAAACATATGATTTAGCTTCAAATCAATGCGAAGGAGAAGGCTTATCTTCAAATGCATGCGAAACAAATGGTTTAGCTTCAAATACTTGTTTTATACATGATTTAGTTTCAACTGCATGCGAAACAAACGAGTTAGCTTCAAATCCAAGCGAAAAACATGAGTTTGCATCAAGTCAACACGAAGTTAAGGCTTAGCTTCAAATCCATTCGAATTAACTGGTTTAGCTTCAAATAACTGTGATATATATGATTTAGCTTCAACTGCATTGCGAAACAAACTAGTTAGTTTCAAATCCAAGCGAAACACATGATTTAGTTTCAAATCAATGCGAAGTAGAAGGCTTAGCTTCAAATACATGCGAATCAAATGGTTTAGCTTCAGATTCTTGCGATATACATGATTTAGATTCAACATCCTGCGAAACAAACGAGTTAGCTTCAACTCCATGCGCAATGCATGATTTAGCTTCAAATCAATGCGAAGTAGAAGGCTTATTTTGAAATCCATGCGAATCAAATGGTTTAGCTTCAAATAATTGTGATATACATGATTTAGCTTCAACTGCATTGCGAAACAAACTAGTTAGTCTCAAATCCAAGCGAAACACATGATGTAGCTTCAAATCAATGCGAAGTAGAAGGCTTATCTTCAAATCCATGCGAAACAAGTGGTTCAGCTTCAAATACTTGTGATGTGCATGATTTAGATTCAAATGCAAGCGAAACGAACGAGTTAGCTTCAAATGCAAGCGAAACACTTGATTTAGCCTCAAATCAATGCGAAGTAGAAGCCTTAGCTTCAAATCCGTGCGAATCAAAAGTTGTAGCTTCAAATACTTGTGATATTCATGATTTAGCTTCAAATCAATGCGAAGTAGAATGCTTAGCTTCAAATCCGTGCGAATCAAACGTTGTAGCTTCAAATACTTGTGATATTTATGATTTAGCTTCAACTGCATGCGAAACAGATGGTTCAGCTTCAAATACTTGTGATATACATGATTTAGATTCAACTTCATACAAAACCAACGAGTTAGCTTCAAATCCAAGCGAATCACATGATTTAGAATCAAATCAATGCGAAGTAGAAGGCTTAGTTTCAAATCCAGCGAAACGAATAATTTACCTTAAAATACTTGCGAATATCACTGATATAGCTTCAAATGCAGGCGAAACAATTGAGTTAGCTTCAAATCCTAGCGATAGACATGATTTAGCGTCAAATGAATGCGAAGTAGAAGGCTTATTTTCGAATCCATGCGAAACAAATGGTTTAGCTTCAATTATATGTGATATACATGATTTAGCTTCAAATGCATGCGAAACGAACGAGTTAGCTTCAAATCCATTCAAAACACATGATTTAGCTTCAAATGAATGCGAAGTAGAAGGCTGATCTTCGAAACCATGCGAAACGAATGGTTTAGCTTCAAATACTTGCGAATATAAGTGATATAGCTTCAAATGCAAGCGACGCAAACGAGTTAGCTTCAAGTCCATTCAAAACACATGATTTAGCTTCAAATCCATGCGAAACTCATGATTTAGCTTCAAATCAATGCGATGTAGAAGGCTGAACTTCGAATCCATGCGAATCAAATGGTTTAGCTTCAAATACTTGTGATATGCGTGATTTTGCTTCAACTGCATGCAAAACCAACGAGATAGCTTCAGAACCAGCGAAACGAATGATTTAGCTTCAAATACTTGCGAATATCTCTGATATAGCTTCAAATGCAGGTGAAACAAACGAGTTAGCTTTAAATCCATGCAAAAGACATGATTTACCATCAAATCAATGCGAATTAGGAGGCTGATCTTCGAATCCATGCGAAACAAATGGCTCAGACTCAAGTACTTGTGTTATACATGATTTAGCTTCAACAGTATGCGAAACAAACGAGTTAGCTTCAAATCCTAGCGATAGACATGATTTAGCTTCAAATCAATGCGAAGTAGAAGACTTACCTTCGAATCGACACGAAACAGATGGTTTAGCTTCAAATACTTGTGATGTACATGATTTAGCATCAACTGCATGCGAAACAAACGTGTTAGCTTCAAATCCATGCCAAATACATGATTTAGCTTCAATTCAATACGAAGTAGAAGGCTTATCATCGAATCCAAGCGAAACAAATGGTTCAGCTTCAAATACTTGTGATATACGTGATTTAGCTTCAACTTCATGCGAAATCAACGAATTAGCTTCAAATCCTTTCGAAACACATGACTTAGCTCCAAATACATTCGAAACACATGATTTAGCTTAATATTCATGCCAAACAAAAGGTTCAGCTTCAAATACTTATGATATACATGATTTAGCTTCAACAGCAAGCGATACAAACGAGCTAGCTTCAAATACATGCGAATCACATGACTTAGCATCAAATAAATGCGAAGTAGAAGGCTTACCTTCGAATCCATGCGAAACAAATGGTTTAGATTCAAACACTTGTGATATACATGATTTACAGTCAACAGTAAGAGAAACAAACGAGTCAGCTTCAAATCCATGCGAAACACATGATTTAGCTTCAAATGAATGCGAAGTAGAAGGCTAATCTTCGAATCCAAGCGAAACACATGATTTAGCTTCAAATCAATGCGAAGTAGAAGGCTTAGCTTCAAATCCATGCGAATCAAATGGTTTAGCTTCAGATTCTTGCGATATACATGAGTTAGATTCAACAGCATGCGAAACAAACGAGTTAGCTTCAACTCCATGCGCAATACGTGATTTAGCTTCAAATCAATGCGAAGTAGAAGGCTTACCTTCGAATACCATGCGAAACAAATGGTGTAGCTTCAAATTCCTGTGATATACATGATTTAACATCAAATGCAGGCGAAGAAAACGAGTTAGCTTGAAATCCAAGCGAAACACATGATTTAGCTTCAAATCAATGCGAAGTGAAAGGCTTAGCTTCAAATCCGTGCGAAACACGTGATTTAGCTTCAAATCCATGCGAAACTCATGTTTTAGCATCTAATCAATGCGAAGTAGAAGGCTGATCTTCGAATCCATGCGATGCAAATGGTTTAGCTTCAAATACTTGTGATATACATGATTTACCTTCAACAGCATGCGAAACAAACGAGTTAATTCAAGTCCAAGCGAAAAACATGATTTATCATCAAGTCAACGCGAAGTTGACGGCTTAGCTTCAAATCCATGCGAAACGAATGATTTAGCTACACATACTTGAGAATATAAGTGCTATAGCTTCAAATGCAGGTGAAACAAACGAGTTAGCTTCAAATCCATGCGAAGCATATGATTTAACTTCAAATCAATGCGAAGTAGAAGGCTGATATTCGAATCCATGCGAAACAAATGGTTTAGCTTCAAATACTTGTGATACACTTGATTTAGCTTCAACAGCATGCGAACCAAACGAGTTAGCTTCAAATCCATGCGAAACTCATGATTTAGCTTCAAATCAATGCGATGTAGAAGGCTGATCTTCGAATCCATCCGAATCAAATGATTTAGCTTCAAATACTTGTGATATGCGTGATTTTGCTTCAACTGCATGCAAAACCAACAAGTTAGCTTCAAATCCAAGCGAAACATATGATTTAGATTCAAATCAATGCGAAGTAGAAGGCTTAGCTTCAAATCCAGCGAAACGAATGATTTAGCTTCAAATACTTGCGAATATCTCTGATTTGCTTCAAATGCAGGTGAAACAAACGAGTTAGCTTTAAATCCATGCAAAAGACATGATTTAGCTTCAAATAAATGCGAATTAGGAGGCTGATCTTCGAATCCATGCGAAACAAATGGTTTAGCTTCTACTACTTGTGATATACATGATTTAGCTTCAACTGCATGCGAAACAAACGAGATATCTTCAAATCCTTTCGAAACACATGATTTAGTATCAAATCAATGCGAAGCAGAAGGCTTAGCGTCAAATCCATGCGAAACGAATGGTTTAGCTTCAAATACTTGCGAATATAAGTGATATAGCTTCAAATGCAAGCGACACGACCGAGTTAGCTTCAAATCCATGCGAAACACATGATTTAACTTCCAATCAATGTGAAGTAGAAGGCTTAGCTTCAAATGTATGTGAAACAAATGGTTCAGCTTCAAATAATTGTGATATACATGATTTAGATTCAACTTCATGCAAAACCAACGAGTTAGCTTCAAATCCAAGCGAAACACATGATTTAGAATCAAATCAATGCGAAGTAGAAGGCTTAGTTACAAATCCAGCGAAACGACTGATTTACAAACGAGTTTTTTTTTGAAATCCATGCGAATCAATTTCTTTATTTTCAAATACTTATGATATTCATGATTTAGCTTCAACTGCTTGGGAAGCATACGAGTTAACTTCAAATCCATTCAAAACACATGATTTAGCTTCAAATCCATGTGAAACTCATGATTTAGCTTCAAATCAATGCGATGTGGAAGGCTGATCTTCGAATCCATCCGAATCAAATGGTTTAGCTTCAAATACTTGTGATATGCGTGATTTTGCTTCAACTGCATGCAAAGCCAATGAGTTAGCTTCAAATCCATGCGAAACACATGATTTAGCTTCAAATCAATGCAAAGTAGAAGGGTTACCTTCGAATCCATGCGAAACAAATGGTTTAGCCGCAAATACTTGTGATATACATGATTCAGCTTCAACTGCATGCGAAACAAACGAGTCAGCTTCAAATCCATGCGGAACACATGATTTAGCTTCAAATCAATGCGAAGTGGTAGGCTTATCTTCGAATCCATGCGAAACAAATGGTTTAGCTTCAAATACTTGTGATACACTTGATTTAGCTTCAACAGCATGCGAAGCAAACGAGTTAGCTTCAAATCCATGCGAAACACATGAATTAGCATCAAGTCAACGCGAAGTTGATGGCTTAGCTTCAAATCCATGCAAAACGAATGATTTAGCTTCACATACTTGAAAATATAAGTGATATGGCTTCAAATGCAGGCGAAACAAACGAGTTAGCTTCAAACCCATGCGAAACACATGATTTAGCATCTAATCAATGCGAAGTAGAAGGCTGATCTTCGAATCCATGCGAAGCAAATGGTTTAGCTTCAAATACTTGTGATATACATGATTTAGTTTCAACAGCATGCGAAACAAACGAGTTAGATTCAAATCCATGCGAAACACATGATTTAGCTTCAAATCAATGCGAAGTAGAAGGGTTACCTTCGAATCCATGCGAAACAAATGGTTTAGCCGCAAATACTTGTGATATACATGACTTAGCTTTAACAGCATGCGAAACAAACGAGGTAGCTTCAAATCCATGCGAACACATGATTTATCTTCAAATCAATGCGAAGTGGAAGGCTTATCTTCGAATCCATGCGAAACGAATAGTTTAGCTTCAAATACTTTTGATATACATGATTCAGCTTCAGCTGCCTGCGAAACAAACGAGTTAGCTTCAAATCCATGCGAAACACATGATTTAGCTTCAAATCAATGCGAAGTAGAAGGGTTATCTTCGAATCCATGCGAAACAAATGGTTTAGCCGCAAATACTTGTGATATACATGACTTAGCTTCAACAGCATGCGAAACAAACGAGTTAGCTTCAAATCCATGCGAAACACATGATCTAGCTTCAAATCAATGCGAAGTAGGAGGCTTATCTTCGAATCCATGCGAAACAAATGGTTTAGCCGCAAATACTTGTGATATACATGATTCAGCTTCCACTGCATGCGAATCAATCGAGTTAGCTTCGAATCCATGCGGAACACATGATTTAGCTTCAAATCAATGCGAAGTAGAAGGGTTACCTTCGAATCCATGCGAAACAAATGGTTTAGCTTGAAATACTTGTGATATACATGACTTAGCTTCAACAGCATGCGAAACAAACGAGTTAGCTTCAAATCCATGCGAAACACATGATTTAGCTTCAAATCAATGCGAATTAGAAGGGTTATCTTCGAATCCATGCGAAACATATGATATAGCTTCAAATACTTGTGATATACATGATTTAGCTTCAACAGCATGCGAAACAAACGAGTTATCTTCAGATCCATGCGAAACACATGATTTAGATTAAAATCAATGCGAAGTAGAAGGCTTATCTTCGAATCCATGCGAAACGAATAGTTTAGCTTCAAATACTTTTGATATACATGAATCAGCTTCAACTGCATGCTAAACAAACGAGTTAGCTTCAAATCCATGCGAAACACATGAATTATCATCACGTCAACGCGAAGTTGATGGCTTAGCTTCAAATCCATGCAAAACGAATGATTTAGCTTCACATACTAGAAAATATAAATGATATGGCTTCAAATGCAGGCGAAACAAACGAGTTAGCTTCAAACCCATGCGAAACACATGATTTAGCATCTAATCAATGCGAAGTAGAAGGCTGACCTTCGAATCCATGCGAAGCAAATGGTTTAGCTTCAAATACTTGTGATATACATGATTTAGCTTTAACAGCATGCGAAACAAACGAGGTAGCTTCAAATCCATGCGAACACATGATTTAGCTTCAAATCAATGCGAAGTAGGAGGCTTATCTTCGAATCCATGCGAAACAAATGGTTTAGCTTCAAATACTTGTGATATGCATGATTTAGCTTCAACAGAATGCGAAACAAACGAGTTAGCTTCAACTCCATGCGCAATACGTGATTTAGCTTCAAATCAATGCGAAGTAGAAGGCTTACCTTCGAATACCATGCGAAACAAATGGTGTAGCTTCAAATACCTGTGATATACATGATTTAACATCAAATGCAGGCGAAGAAAACGAGTTAGCTTGAAATCCAAGCGAAACACATGATTTAGCTTCAAATCAATGCGAAGTGAAAGGCTTAGCTTCAAATCCGTGCGAAACACGTGATTTAGCTTCAAATCCATGCGAAACTCATGTTTTAGCATCTAATCAATGCGAAGTAGAAGGCTGATCTTCGAATCCATGCGATGCAAATGGTTTAGCTTCAAATACTTGTGATATACATGATTTACCTTCAACAGCATGCGAAACAAACGAGTTAATTCAAGTCCAAGCGAAAAACATGATTTATCATCAAGTCAACGCGAAGTTGACGGCTTAGCTTCAAATCCATGCGAAACGAATGATTTAGCTACACATACTTGAGAATATAAGTGCTATAGCTTCAAATGCAGGTGAAACAAACGAGTTAGCTTCAAATCCATGCGAAGCATATGATTTAACTTCAAATCAATGCGAAGTAGAAGGCTGATATTCGAATCCATGCGAAACAAATGGTTTAGCTTCAAATACTTGTGATACACTTGATTTAGCTTCAACAGCATGCGAACCAAACGAGTTAGCTTCAAATCCATGCGAAACTCATGATTTAGCTTCAAATCAATGCGATGTAGAAGGCTGATCTTCGAATCCATCCGAATCAAATGATTTAGCTTCAAATACTTGTGATATGCGTGATTTTGCTTCAACTGCATGCAAAACCAACAAGTTAGCTTCAAATCCAAGCGAAACATATGATTTAGATTCAAATCAATGCGAAGTAGAAGGCTTAGCTTCAAATCCAGCGAAACGAATGATTTAGCTTCAAATACTTGCGAATATCTCTGATTTGCTTCAAATGCAGGTGAAACAAACGAGTTAGCTTTAAATCCATGCAAAAGACATGATTTAGCTTCAAATAAATGCGAATTAGGAGGCTGATCTTCGAATCCATGCGAAACAAATGGTTTAGCTTCTACTACTTGTGATATACATGATTTAGCTTCAACTGCATGCGAAACAAACGAGATATCTTCAAATCCTTTCGAAACACATGATTTAGTATCAAATCAATGCGAAGCAGAAGGCTTAGCGTCAAATCCATGCGAAACGAATGGTTTAGCTTCAAATACTTGCGAATATAAGTGATATAGCTTCAAATGCAAGCGACACGACCGAGTTAGCTTCAAATCCATGCGAAACGCATGATTTAGCTTCAAATCAATGCGAAGTAGAAGTGTTACCTTGAATCCATGCGAAACAAATGGTTTAGCCGCAAATACTTGTGATATACATGATTCAGCTTCAATTGCATGCGAAACAAACGAGTTAGCTTCAAATCCATGCGGAACACATGATTTAGCTTCAAATGAATGCGAAGTGGAAGGCTTATCTTCGAATCCATGCGAAACAAATGGTTTAGCTTCAAATACTTGTGATATACATGATTTAGCTTCAACAGCATGCGAAACAAACGAGTTAGCTTCAAATCCATGCAAAACACATGATTTAGCATCTAATCAATGCGAAGTAGAAGGCTGATCTTCGAATCCATGCGAAACAAATGGTTTAGCTTCAAATACTTGTGATACACTTGATTTAGCTTCAACAGCATGCGAAGCAAACGAGTTAGCTTCAAAACCATGCGAACACATGATTTAGCTTCAAATCAATGCGAAGTAGGAGGCTTATCTTCGAATCCATGCGAAACAAATGGTTTAGCTTCAAATACTTGTGATATACATGATTTAGCTTCAACAGCATGCGAAACAAACGAGTTAGATTCAAATCCATGCGAAACAAATGATTTAGCTTCAAATCAATGCGAAGTAGAAGGGTTACCTTCGAATCCATGCGAAACAAATGGTTTAGGCGCAAATACTTCTGATATACATGACTTAGATTCAACAGCATGCGAAACAAACGAGTTAGCTTCAAATCCATGCGAAACACATGATTTAGCTTCAAATCAATGCGAAGTAGGAGGCTTATCTTCGAATCCATGCAAAACAAATGTTTTAGCTTCAAATACTTGTGATATACATCATTTAGCTTCAACAGCATGCGAAACAAACGAGTTAGCTTCAAATCCATGCGAAACACATGATTTAGATTAAAATCAATGTGAAGTAGAAGGGTTACCTTCGAATCCATGCGAAACAAATGGTTTAGCCGCAAATTCTTGTGATATACATGATTCAGCTTCAACTGCATGCGAAACAAACGAGTCAGCTTCAAATCCATGCGGAACACATGATTTAGCTTCAAATCAATGCGAAGTGGAAGGCTTATATTCGAATCCATGCGAAACGAATAGTTTAGCTTCAAATACTTTTGATATACATGATTCAGCTTCAACTGCCTGCGAAACAAACGAGTTAGCTTCAAATCCATGCGAAACACATGAATTAGCATCAAGTCAACGCGAAGTTGATGGCTTAGCTTCAAATCCATGCAAAACGAATGATTTAGCCTCACATACTTGAAAATATAAATGATATGGCTTCAAATGCAGGCGAAACAAACGAGTTAGCTTCAAACCCATGCGAAACACATGATTTAGCATCTAATCAATGCGAAGTAGAAGGATGATCTTCGAATCCATGCGAAGCAAATGGTTTAGCTTGAAATACTTGTGATATACATGATTTAGTTTCAACAGCATGCGAAACAAACGAGTTAGATTCAAATCCATGCGAAACACATGATTTAGCTTCAAATCAATGCGAAGTAGAAGGGTTACCTTCGAATCCATGCGAAACAAATGGTTTAGCCGCAAATACTTGTGATATACATGACTTAGCTTTAACAGCATGCGAAACAAACGAGGTAGCTTCAAATCCATGCGAACACATGATTTAGCATCTAATCAATGCGAAGTAGAAGGCTGATCTTCGAATCCATGCGAAACATATGATATAGCTTCAAATACTTGTGATATACATGATTTAGCTTAAACAGCATACGAAATAAACGAGTTAGATTCAAATTCATGCGAAACACATGATTTAACTTCAAATCAATGCGAAGTAGAAGGATGATCTTCGAATCCATGCGAAGCAAATGGTTTAGCTTCAAATACTTGTGATATGCATGATTTAGCTTCAACAGAATGCGAAACAATCGAGTTAGCTTCAAATCCATGCGGAACACATGATTTAGCTTCAAATGAATGCGAAGTGGAAGGCTTATCTTCGAAACCATGCGAAACAAATGGTTTAGCTTTAAATACTTGTGATATACATGACTTAGCTTCAACAGCATGCGAAACAAACGAGTTAGCTTCAAATCCATGCGAAACACATGATTTAGCTTCAAATCAATGCGAATTAGAAGGGTTATCTTCGAATCCATGCGAAACATATGATATAGCTTCAAATACTTGTGATATACATGATTTAGCTTCAACAGCATGCGAAACAAACGAGTTATCTTCAGATCCATGCGAAACACATGATTTAGATTAAAATCAATGCGAAGTAGAAGGCTTATCTTCAAATCCATGCGAAACGAATAGTTTAGCTTCAAATACTTTTGATATACATGATTCAGCTTCAACCGCATGCTAAACAAACGAGTTAGCTTCAAATCCATGCGAAACACATGAATTATCATCACGTCAACGCGAAGTTGATGGCTTAGCTTCAAATCCATGCAAAACGAATGATTTAGCTTCACATACTTGAAAATATAAGTGATATGGCTTCAAATGCAGGCGAAACAAACGAGTTAGCTTCAAACCCATGCGAAACACATGATTTAGCATCTAATCAATGCGAAGTAGAAGGCTGACCTTCGAATCCATGCGAAGCAAATGGTTTAGCTTCAAATACTTGTGATATACATGATTTAGCTTTAACAGCATGCGAAACAAACGAGGTAGCTTCAAATCCATGCGAACACATGATTTAGCTTCAAATCAATGCGAAGTAGGAGGCTTATCTTCGAATCCATGCGAAACAAATGGTTTAGCTTCAAATACTTGTGATATGCATGATTTAGCTTCAACAGAATGCGAAACAAACGAGTTAGCTTCAAATCCATGCGAAACGCATGATTTAGCTTCAAATCAATGCGAAGTAGAAGTGTTACCTTGAATCCATGCGAAACAAATGGTTTAGCCGCAAATACTTGTGATATACATGATTCAGCTTCAACTGCATGCGAAACAAACGAGTCAGCTTCAAATCCATGCGGAACACATGATTTAGCTTCAAATCAATGCGAAGTGGAAGGCTTATATTCGAATCCATGCGAAACGAATAGTTTAGCTTCAAATACTTTTGATATACATGATTCAGCTTGAACTGCCTGCGAAACAAACGAGTTAGCTTCAAATCCATGCGAAACACATGAATTAGCATCAAGTCAACGCGAAGTTGATGGCTTAGCTTCGAATCCATGCAAAACGAATGATTTAGCCTCACATACTTGAAAATATAAATGATATGGCTTCAAATGCAGGCGAAACAAACGAGTTAGCTTCAAACCCATGCGAAACACATGATTTAGCATCTAATCAATGCGAAGTAGAAGGATGATCTTCGAATCCATGCGAAGCAAATGGTTTAGCTTGAAATACTTGTGATATACATGATTTAGTTTCAACAGCATGCGAAACAAACGAGTTAGATTCAAATCCATGCGAAACACATGATTTAGCTTCAAATCAATGCGAAGTAGAAGGGTTACCTTCGAATCCATGCGAAACAAATGGTTTAGCCGCAAATACTTGTGATATACATGACTTAGCTTTAACAGCATGCGAAACAAACGAGGTAGCTTCAAATCCATGCGAACACATGATTTAGCATCTAATCAATGCGAAGTAGAAGGCTGATCTTCGAATCCATGCGAAACATATGATATAGCTTCAAATACTTGTGATATACATGATTTAGTTTCAACAGCATGCGAAACAAACGAGTTAGATTCAAATCCATGCGAAACACATGATTTAGCTTCAAATCAATGCGAAGTAGAAGGCTTATCTACGAATCCATGCGAAACAAATAGATTAGCTTCATATACTTGTGATATACATGATTTAGCTTCAACAGCATGCGAAACAAACGAGTTAGCTTCAAATCCATGCGGAACACATGATTTAGCTTCAAATGAATGCGAAGTGGAAGGCTTATCTTCGAAACCATGCGAAACAAATGGTTTAGCTTTAAATACTTGTGATATACAAGACTTAGCTTCAACAGCATGCGAAACAAACGAGTTAGCTTCAAATCCATGCGAAACACATGATTTAGCTTCAAATCAATGCGAATTAGAAGGGTTATCTTCGAATCCATGCGAAACATATGATATAGCTTCAAATACTTGTGATATACATGATATAGCTTCAACAGCATGCGAAACAATCGAGTTAGCTTCAAATCCATGCGAAACGCATGATTTACCATCTAATAAATGCGAATTAGAAGGGTTATCTTGGAATCCATGCGAAACAAATGGTTTAGCTTCAAATACTTGTGATATACATGATTTAGTTTCAACAGCATGCGAAACAAACGAGTTAGATTCAAATCCATGCGAAACACATGATTTAGCTTCAAATCAATGCGAAGAAGAAGTGTTATCTTCGAATCCATGCGAAACGAATAGTTTAGCTTCAATTACTTGTGATATACATGATTTAGTTTCAACAGCATGCGAAACAAACGAGTTAGATTCAAATCCATGCGAAACACATGATTTAGCTTCAAATCAATGCGAAGTAGAAGGTTTATCTACGAATCCATGCGAAACAAATGGATTAGCTTCATATACTTGTGATATATATGATTTAGCTTCAACAGCATGCGAAATAAACGAGTTAGCTTCAAATCCATGCGAAACACATGATTTAGCTTCAAATCAATGCGAAGTGGAAGGCTTATCTTCGAATCCATGCGAAACGAATAGTTTAGCTTCAAATACTTTTGATATACATGATTCAGATTCAACTGCCTGCGAAACAAACGAGTTAGCTTCAAATCCATGCGAAACACATGAATTAGCATCAAGTCAACGCGAAGTTGATGGCTTAGCTTCAAATCCATGCAAAACGAATGATTTAGCTTCACATACTTGATAATATAAGTGATATGGCTTCAAACGCAGGCGAAACAAACGAGTTAGCTTCAAACCCATGCGAAACACATGATTTAGCATCTAATCAATGCGAAGTAGAAGGCTGATCTTCGAATCCATGCGAAGCAAATGGTTTAGCTTCAAATACTTGTGATATACATGATTTAGTTTCAACAGCATGCGAAACAAACGAGTTAGATTCAAATCCATGCGAAACACATGATTTAGATTAAAATCAATGCGAAGTAGAAGGCTTATCTTCGGATCCATGCGAAACAAATGGTTTAGCTTCAAATACTTGTGATATACATGATTTAGCTTCAACAGCATGAGAAACAAACGAGTTAGCTTCAAATCCATGTGAAACACATGATTTAGCTTCAAATCAATGCGAATTAGAAGGGTTATCTTGGAATCCATGCGAAACAAATGGTTTAGCTTCAAATACTTGTGATATACATGATTTAGCTTTAACAGCATGCGAAATAAACGAGTTAGCTTCAAATCCATGCGGAACACATGATTTAGCTTCAAATGAATGCGAAGTGGAAGGCTTAGCTTCGAATCCATGCGAAACAAATGGTTTAGCTTCAAATACTTGTGATATACATGACATAGCTTCAACAGCATGCGAAATAAACGACTTAGCTTCAAATCCATGCGAAACACATTATTTAGCTACAAATCAATGCGAAGTAGGTGGCTTATCTTCGATTCCATGCGATACAAATGGTTTAGCTTCAAATAATTGTGATATACATGATTTAGCTTCAACAGCATGCGAAACAAACGAGTTAGCTTCAAATCCATGCGAAACAAACGACTTAGCAGCAAATCAATGCGAAGTAGAAGGCTGACCTTCGAATCCATGCGAAGCAAATGGTTTAGCTTCAAATACTTGTGATATACATGATTCAGCTTCAACTGCATGCGAAACAAACGAGTTAGCTTCAAATCCATGCGGAACACATGATTTTGCTTCAAATCAATGCGAAGTGGAAGGCTTATCTTCGAATCCATGCGAAACGAATAGTTTAGCTTCAAATACTTTTGATATACATGATTCAGCTTCAACTGCCTAGGAAACAAACGAGTTAGCTTCAAATCCATGCGAAACACATGAATTAGCATCAAGTCAACGCGAAGTTGACGGCTTAGCTTCAAATCCATGCGAAACGAATGATTTAGCTTCACATATTTGAAAATATAAGTGATATGGCTTCAAATGCAGGCGAAACAAACGAGTTAGCTTCAAACCCATGCGATGCACATGATTTAGCATCTAATCAATGCGAAGTAGAAGGCTGATCTTCGAATCCATGCGAAGCAAATGGTTTAGCTTCAAATACTTGTGATATACATTATTTCGTTTCAACAGCATGCGAAACAAACGAGTTAGATTCAAATCCATGCGAAACACATGATGTAGCTTCAAATCAATGCGAAGTAGAAGGGTTACCTTCGAATCCATGCGAAACAAATGGTTTAGCCGCAAATACTTGTGATGTACATGATTCAGCTTCAACTGCATGCGAAACAGACGAGTTAGCTTCAAATCCATGCGGAACACATGATTTAGCTTCAAATGAATGCGAAGTGGAAGGCTAATCTTCGAATCCATGCGAAACAAATGGTTTAGCCGCAAATACTTGTGATATACATGATTCAGCTTCAACTGCATGCGAAACAAACGAGTCAGCTTCAAATCCATGCGGAACACATGATTTAGCTTCAAATCAATGCGAAGTGGAAGGCTTATCTTCGAATCCATGCGAAACGAATAGTTTAGCTTCAAATACTTTTGATATACATGATTCAGATTCAACTGCCTGCGAAATAAACGAGTTAGCTTCAAATCCATGCGAAACACATGAATTAGCATCAAGTCAACGCGAAGTTGATGGCTTAGCTTCAAATCCATGCAAAACGAATGATTTAGCTTCACATACTTGATAATATAAGTGATATGGCTTTAAATGCAGGCGAAACAAACGAGTTAGCTTCAAACCCATGCGAAACACATGATTTAGCATGTAATCAATGCGAAGTAGAAGGCTGATCTTCGAATCCATGCGAAGCAAATGGTTTAGCTTCAAATACTTGTGATATACATGATTTAGTTTCAACAGCATGCGAAACAAACGAGTTAGATTCAAATCCATGCGAAACACATGATTTAGCTTCAAATCAATGCGAGCTAGGAGGCTTACCTTCGTATCCATGCGAAACAAATGGATTAGCTTCATATACTTGTGATATACATGATTTAGCTTCAATAGCATGCGAGACAAACGAGTTAACTTCAAATCCATGCGAAACACATGATTTAGCATCTAATCAATGCGAAGTAGAAGGCTGATCTTCGAATCCATGCGAAGCAAATGGTTTAGCTTCAAATACTTGTGATATACATTATTTCGTTTCAACAGCATGCGAAACAAACGAGTTAGATTCAAATCCATGCGAAACACATGATGTAGCTTCAAATCAATGCGAAGTAGAAGGCTTATCTTCGAATCCATGCGAAACAAATGGTTTAGCTTCAAATACTTGTGATATACATGATTTAGCTTCAACTGCATGCGAAACAAACGAGTTATCTTCAAATCCATGCGAAACAAATGACTTAGCAGCAAATCAATGCGAAGTAGAAGGCTGACCTTCGGATCCATGCGAAGCAAATGGTTTAGCTTCAAATACTTGTGATATACATGATTTAGCTTCAACAGCATGCGAAGCAAACAAGTTATCTTCAAATCCAAGCGAAACACATGATTTATCTTCAAATCAATGCTAAGTAGAAAGCTTAGCTTCAAATCCATGGTAATCAAATGGTTTAGCTTCAAATACTTGTGATATACATGATTTAGCTTCAACTGCTAGCGAAAAAACGAGTTAGCTTCAAATCCAAGCGAAACACATGATTTAGCCTCAAATCAATGCGAAGTAGAAGGCTTAGCTTCGAATAAATGCGAAGCAAATTGTTTAGCTTCAAATACTTGTGATACACTTGATTTAGCTGCAACTGCTAGCGAAAAAACGAGTTAGCTTCAAATCCAAGCGAAACACATGATTTAGCCTCAAATCAATGCGAAGTAGAAGGCTTAGCTTCGAATAAATGCGAAGCAAATTGTTTAGCTTCAAATACTTGTGGTACACTTGATTTAGCTTCAACAGCATGCGAAGCAAACGAGTTAGCATCAAATCCATGCGAACACATGATTTAGCTACAAATCAATGCGAATTAGAAGGGTTATCTTGGAATCCATGCGAAACAAATGGTTTAGCTTCAAATACTTGTGATATACATGATTTAGCTTCAACAGCATTGGAAACAAACGAGTTAACTTCAAGTCCAAGCGAAAAACATGATTTATCATCAAGTCAACGCGAAGTTGACGGCTTAGCTTCAAATCCATGCGAAACGAATGATTTAGCTTCACATACTTGAGAATATAAATGATATAGCTTCAAATGCAGGTGAAACAAACGAGTTAGCTTCAAGTCCAAGCGAAAAACATGATTTATCATCAAGTCAACGCGAAGTTGACGGCTTAGCTTCAAATCCATGCGAAACGAATGATTTAGATTCACATATTTGAAAATATAAGTGATATGGCTTCAAATGCAGGCGAAACAAACGAGTTAGCTTCAAACCCATGCGATGCACATGATTTAGCATCTAATCAATGCGAAGTAGAAGGCTGATCTTCGAATCCATGCGAAGCAAATGGTGTAGCTTCAAATACTTGTGATATACATTATTTCGTTTCAACAGCATGCGAAACAAACGAGTTAGATTCAAATCCATGCGAAACACATGATGTAGCTTCAAATCAATGCGAAGTAGAAGGGTTACCTTCGAATCCATGCGAAACAAATGGTTTAGCCGCAAATACTTGTGATGTACATGATTCAGCTTCAACTGCATGCGAAACAGACGAGTTAGCTTCAAATCCATGCGGAACACATGATTTAGCTTCAAATGAATGCGAAGTGGAAGGCTTATCTTCGAATCCATGCGAAACAAATGGTTTAGCCGCAAATACTTGTGATATACATGATTCAGCTTCAACTGCATGCGAAACAAACGAGTCAGCTTCAAATCCATGCGGAACACATGATTTAGCTTCAAATCAATGCGAAGTGGAAGGCTTATCTTCGAATCCATGCGAAACGAATAGTTTAGCTTCAAATACTTTTGATATACATGATTCAGATTCAACTGCCTGCGAAATAAACGAGTTAGCTTCAAATCCATGCGAAACACATGAATTAGCATCAAGTCAACGCGAAGTTGATGGCTTAGCTTCAAATCCATGCAAAACGAATGATTTAGCTTCACATACTTGATAATATAAGTGATATGGCTTTAAATGCAGGCGAAACAAACGAGTTAGCTTCAAACCCATGCGAAACACATGATTTAGCATCTAATCAATGCGAAGTAGAAGGCTGATCTTCGAATCCATGCGAAGCAAATGGTTTAGCTTCAAATACTTGTGATATACATGATTTAGTTTCAACAGCATGCGAAACAAACGAGTTAGATTCAAATCCATGCGAAACACATGATTTAGCTTCAAATCAATGCGAGCTAGGAGGCTTATCTTCGAATCCATGCGAAACAAATGGATTAGCTTCATATACTTGTGATATACATGATTTAGCTTCAACAGCATGCGAGACAAACGAGTTAACTTCAAATCCATGCGAAACACATGATTTAGCATCTAATCAATGCGAAGTAGAAGGCTGATCTTCGAATCCATGCGAAGCAAATGGTTTAGCTTCAAATACTTGTGATATACATTATTTCGTTTCAACAGCATGCGAAACAAACGAGTTAGATTCAAATCCATGCGAAACACATGATGTAGCTTGAAATCAATGCGAAGTAGAAGGCTTATCTTCGAATCCATGCGAAACAAATGGTTTAGCTTCAAATACTTGTGATATACATGATTTAGCTTCAACTGCATGCGAAACAAACGAGTTAGCTTCAAATCCATGCGAAACAAATGACTTAGCAGCAAATCAATGCGAAGTAGAAGGCTGACCTTCGGATCCATGCGAAGCAAATGGTTTAGCTTCAAATACTTGTGATATACATGATTTAGCTTCAACAGCATGCGAAGCAAACAAGTTATCTTCAAATCCAAGCGAAACACATGATTTATCTTCAAATCAATGCTAAGTAGAAAGCTTAGCTTCAAATCCATGGGAATCAAATGGTTTAGCTTCAAATACTTGTGATATACATGATTTAGCTTCAACTGCATGCGAAACAAACGAGTTATCTTCAAATCCATGCGAAACAAATGACTTAGCAGCAAATCAATGCGAAGTAGAAGGCTGACCTTCGGATCCATGCGAAGCAAATGGTTTAGCTTCAAATACTTGTGATATACATGATTTAGCTTCAACAGCATGCGAAGCAAACAAGCTATCTTCAAATCCAAGCGAAACACATGATTTATCTTCAAATCAATGCTAAGTAGAAAGCTTAGCTTCAAATCCATGGTAATCAAATGGTTTAGCTTCAAATACTTGTGATATACATGATTTAGCTTCAACTGCTAGCGAAAAAACGAGTTAGCTTCAAATCCAAGCGAAACACATGATTTAGCCTCAAATCAATGCGAAGTAGAAGGCTTAGCTTCGAATAAATGCGAAGCAAATTGTTTAGCTTCAAATACTTTTGATATACATGATTCAGATTCAACTGCCTGCGAAATAAACGAGTTAGCTTCAAATCCATGCGAAACACATGAATTAGCATCAAGTCAACGCGAAGTTGATGGCTTAGCTTCAAATCCATGCAAAACGGATGATTTAGCTTCACATACTTGATAATATAAGTGATATGGCTTTAAATGCAGGCGAAAAAAACGAGTTAGCTTCAAATCCATGCGAAACAAATGACTTAGCAGCAAATCAATGCGAAGTAGAAGGCTGACCTTCGGATCCATGCGAAGCAAATGGTTTAGCTTCAAATACTTGTGATATACATGATTTAGCTTCAACAGCATGCGAAGCAAACAAGTTATCTTCAAATCCAAGCGAAACACATGATTTATCTTCAAATCAATGCTAAGTAGAAAGCTTAGCTTCAAATCCATGGGAATCAAATGGTTTAGCTTCAAATACTTGTGATATACATGATTTAGCTTCAACTGCTAGCGAAAAAACGAGTTAGCTTCAAATCCAAGCGAAACACACGATTTGGCCTCAAATCAATGCGAAGTAGAAGGCTTAGCTTCGAATAAATGCGAAGCAAATTGTTTAGCTTCAAATACTTGTGATACACTTGATTTAGCTGCAACTGCTAGCGAAAAAACGAGTTAGCTTCAAATCCAAGCGAAACACATGATTTAGCCTCAAATCAATGCGAAGTAGAAGGCTTAGCTTCGAATAAATGCGAAGCAAATTGTTTAGCTTCAAATACTTGTGGTACACTTGATTTAGCTTCAACAGCATGCGAAGCAAACGAGTTAGCATCAAATCCATGCGAACACATGATTTAGCTACAAATCAATGCGAATTAGAAGGGTTATCTTGGAATCCATGCGAAACAAATGGTTTAGCTTCAAATACTTGTGATATACATGATTTAGCTTCAACAGCATTGGAAACAAACGAGTTAACTTCAAGTCCAAGCGAAAAACATGATTTATCATCAAGTCAACGCGAAGTTGACGGCTTAGCTTCAAATCCATGCGAAACGAATGATTTAGCTTCACATACTTGAGAATATAAATGATATAGCTTCAAATGCAGGTGAAACAAACGAGTTAGCTTCAAGTCCAAGCGAAAAACATGATTTATCATCAAGTCAACGCGAAGTTGACGGCTTAGCTTCAAATCCATGCGAAACGAATGATTTAGCTTCACATATTTGAAAATATAAGTGATATGGCTTCAAATGCAGGCGAAACAAACGAGTTAGCTTCAAACCCATGCGATGCACATGATTTAGCATCTAATCAATGCGAAGTAGAAAGCTGATCTTCGAATCCATGCGAAGCAAATGGTTTAGCTTCAAATACTTGTGATATTCATTATTTCGTTTGAACAGCATGCGAAACAAACGAGTTAGATTCAAATCCATGCGAAACACATGATGTAGCTTCAAATCAATGCGAAGTAGAAGGGTTACCTTCGAATCCATGCGAAACAAATGGTTTAGCCGCAAATACTTGTGATGTACATGATTCAGCTTCAACTGCATGCGAAACAGACGAGTTAGCTTCAAATCCATGCGGAACACATGATTTAGATTAAAATCAATGCGAAGTAGAAGGCTTATCATCGAATAAATGCGAAACAAATGATATAGCTTCAAATACTTGTGATATACATGATTTAGCTTCAACAGCATGTGAAACAAACGAGTTAGCTTCAAACCCATGCGAAACACATGATTTAGCATCTAATCAATGAGAAGAAGAATGCTGATCTTCGCAATCCATGCGAAGCAAATGGTTTAGCTTCAAATACTTGTGATACACTTGATTTAGCTTCAACTGCATGCGAGACAAACGAGTTAACTTCAAATCCATGCGAAACAAATGATTTAGCTTCAAATCAATGCGATGTGGAAGGCTAATCTTCGAATCCATGCGAAACAAATGGTTTAGCTTCAAATACTTGTGATATACATGATTTAGCTTCAACAGCATGCGAAACAAACGAGTTAGCTTCAAGTCCAAGCGAAAAACATGATTTATCATCAAGTCAACGCGAAGTTGACGGCTTAGCTTCAAATCCATGCGCAACGAATGATTTAGCTTCACATACTTGAGAATATAAGTGATATAGCTTCAAATGCAGGTGAAACAAACGAGTTAGCTTCAAACCCATGCGAAACACATGATTTAGCATCTAATCAATGCGAAGTAGAAGGCTGATCTTCGAATCCATGCGAAGCAAATTGTTTAGCTTCAAATACTTGTGATACACTTGATTTAGCTTCAACAGCATGCGAAGCAAACGAGTTATCATCAAATCCAAGCGAAACACATGATTTATCTTCATATCAATGCTAAGTAGAAAGCTTAGCTTCAAATCCATGGGAATCAAATGGTTTAGCTTCAAATACTTGTGATATACATGATTTAGCTTCAACTGCTAGCGAAAAAACGAGTTAGCTTCAAACCCATGCGAAACACATGATTTAGCATCTAATCAATGCGAAGTAGAAGGCTGATCTTCGAATCCATGCGAAGCAAATTGTTTAGCTCCAAATACTTGTGATACACTTGATTTAGCTTCAACAGCATGCGAAATAAACGAGTTAGCTTCAAATCCATGCGAAACACATGATTTAGCTTCAAATCAATGCGAATTAGAAGGGTTATCTTCGATTCCATGCGATACAAATGGTTTAGCTTCAAATAATTGTGATATACATGATTTAGCTTCAACAGCATGCGAAACAAACGAGGTAGCTTCAAATCCATGCGAAACAAATGATTTAGCATCAAATCAATGCGAAGTAGAAGGCTGACCTTCGAATCCATGCGAAGCAAATGGTTTAGGTTCAAATACTTGTGATATACATGATTTAGTTCCTACAGCATGCGAAACAAACGAGTTAGAATCAAATCCATGCGAAACACATGATTTAGCATCTAATCAATGCGAAGTAGAAGGCTGATCTTCGAATCCATGCGAAGCAAATGGTTTAGCTTCAAATACTTGTGATATACATGATTTAGTTTCAACAGCATGCGAAACAAACGAGTTAGATTCAAATCCATGCGAAACACATGATTTAGCTTCAAATCAATGCGAGCTAGGAGGCTTATCTCCGAATCCATGCGAAACAAATGGATTAGCTTCATATACTTGTGATATACATGATTTAGCTTCAACAGCATGCGAGACAAACGAGTTAACTTCAAATCCATGCGAAACACATGATTTAGCATCTAATCAATGCGAAGTAGAAGGCTGATCTTCGAATCCATGCGAAGCAAATGGTTTAGCTTCAAATACTTGTGATATACATTATTTCGTTTCAACAGCATGCGAAACAAACGAGTTAGATTCAAATCCATGCGAAACACATGATGTAGCTTCAAATCAATGCGAAGTAGAAGGCTTATCTTCGAATCCATGCGAAACAAATGGTTTAGCTTCAAATACTTGTGATATACATGATTTAGCTTCAACTGCATGCGAAACAAACGAGTTAGCTTCAAATCCATGCGAAACAAATGACTTAGCAGCAAATCAATGCGAAGTAGAAGGCTGACCTTCGGATCCATGCGAAGCAAATGGTTTAGCTTCAAATACTTGTGATATACATGATTTAGCTTCAACAGCATGCGAAGCAAACAAGTTATCTTCAAATCCAAGCGAAACACATGATTTATCTTCAAATCAATGCTAAGTAGAAAGCTTAGCTTCAAATCCATGGGAATCAAATGGTTTAGCTTCAAATACTTGTGATATACATGATTTAGCTTCAACTGCTAGCGAAAAAACGAGTTAGCTTCAAATCCAAGCGAAACACACGATTTAGCCTCAAATCAATGCGAAGTAGAAGGCTTAGCTTCGAATAAATGCGAAGCAAATTGTTTAGCTTCAAATACTTGTGATACACTTGATTTAGCTGCAACTGCTAGCGAAAAAACGAGTTAGCTTCAAATCCGAGCGAAACACATGATTTAGCCTCAAATCAATGCGAAGTAGAAGGCTTAGCTTCGAATAAATGCGAAGCAAATTGTTTAGCTTCAAATACTTGTGGTACACTTGATTTAGCTTCAACAGCATGCGAAGCAAACGAGTTAGCATCAAATCCATGCGAACACATGATTTAGCTACAAATCAATGCGAATTAGAAGGGTTATCTTGGAATCCATGCGAAACAAATGGTTTAGCTTCAAATACTTGTGATATACATGATTTAGCTTCAACAGCATTGGAAACAAACGAGTTAACTTCAAGTCCAAGCGAAAAACATGATTTATCATCAAGTCAACGCGAAGTTGACGGCTTAGCTTCAAATCCATGCGAAACGAATGATTTAGCTTCACATACTTGAGAATATAAATGATATAGCTTCAAATGCAGGTGAAACAAACGAGTTAGCTTCAAGTCCAAGCGAAAAACATGATTTATCATCAAGTCAACGCGAAGTTGACGGCTTAGCTTCAAATCCATGCGAAACGAATGATTTAGCTTCACATATTTGAAAATATAAGTGATATGGCTTCAAATGCAGGCGAAACAAACGAGTTAGCTTCAAACCCATGCGATGCACATGATTTAGCATCTAATCAATGCGAAGTAGAAAGCTGATCTTCGAATCCATGCGAAGCAAATGGTTTAGCTTCAAATACTTGTGATATACATTATTTCGTTTCAACAGCATGCGAAACAAACGAGTTAGATTCAAATCCATGCGAAACACATGATGTAGCTTCAAATCAATGCGAAGTAGAAGGGTTACCTTCGAATCCATGCGAAACAAATGGTTTAGCCGCAAATACTTGTGATGTACATGATTCAGCTTCAACTGCATGCGAAACAGACGAGTTAGCTTCAAATCCATGCGGAACACATGATTTAGATTAAAATCAATGCGAAGTAGAAGGCTTATCATCGAATAAATGCGAAACAAATGATATAGCTTCAAATACTTGTGATATACATGATTTAGCTTCAACAGCATGTGAAACAAACGAGTTAGCTTCAAACCCATGCGAAACACATGATTTAGCATCTAATCAATGAGAAGAAGAATGCTGATCTTCGCAATCCATGCGAAGCAAATGGTTTAGCTTCAAATACTTGTGATACACTTGATTTAGCTTCAACTGCATGCGAGACAAACGAGTTAACTTCAAATCCATGCGAAACAAATGATTTAGCTTCAAATCAATGCGATGTGGAAGGCTAATCTTCGAATCCATGCGAAACAAATGGTTTAGCTTCAAATACTTGTGATATACATGATTTAGCTTCAACAGCATGCGAAACAAACGAGTTAGCTTCAAGTCCAAGCGAAAAACATGATTTATCATCAAGTCAACGCGAAGTTGACGGCTTAGCTTCAAATCCATGCGCAACGAATGATTTAGCTTCACATACTTGAGAATATAAGTGATATAGCTTCAAATGCAGGTGAAACAAACGAGTTAGCTTCAAACCCATGCGAAACACATGATTTAGCATCTAATCAATGCGAAGTAGAAGGCTGATCTTCGAATCCATGCGAAGCAAATTGTTTAGCTTCAAATACTTGTGATATACATGATTTAGCTTCAACAGCATGCGAAGCAAACGAGTTATCATCAAATCCAAGCGAAACACATGATTTATCTTCATATCAATGCTAAGTAGAAAGCTTAGCTTCAAATCCATGGGAATCAAATGGTTTAGCTTCAAATACTTGTGATATACATGATTTAGCTTCAACTGCTAGCGAAAAAACGAGTTAGCTTCAAACCCATGCGAAACACATGATTTAGCATCTAATCAATGCGAAGTAGAAGGCTGATCTTCGAATCCATGCGAAGCAAATTGTTTAGCTCCAAATACTTGTGATACACTTGATTTAGCTTCAACAGCATGCGAAATAAACGAGTTAGCTTCAAATCCATGCGAAACACATGATTTAGCTTCAAATCAATGCGAATTAGAAGGGTTATCTTCGATTCCATGCGATACAAATGGTTTAGCTTCAAATAATTGTGATATACATGATTTAGCTTCAACAGCATGCGAAACAAACGAGTTATTTTCAAATCCATGCGAAACAAATGATTTAGCATCAAATCAATGCGAAGTAGAAGGCTGACCTTCGAATCCATGCGAAGCAAATGGTTTAGTTTCAAATACTTGTGATATACATGATTTAGTTCCTACAGCATGCGAAACAAACGAGTTAGAATCAAATCCATGCGAAACACATGATTTAGCATCTAATCAATGCGAAGTAGAAGGCTGATCTTCGAATCCATGCGAAGCAAATGGTTTAGCTTCAAATACTTGTGATATACATGATTTAGTTTCAACAGCATGCGAAACAAACGAGTTAGATTCAAATCCATGCGAAACACATGATTTAGCTTCAAATCAATGCGAGCTAGGAGGCTTATCTCCGAATCCATGCGAAACAAATGGATTAGCTTCATATACTTGTGATATACATGATTTAGCTTCAACAGCATGCGAGACAAACGAGTTAACTTCAAATCCATGCGAAACACATGATTTAGCATCTAATCAATGCGAAGTAGAAGGCTGATCTTCGAATCCATGCGAAGCAAATGGTTTAGCTTCAAATACTTGTGATATACATTATTTCGTTTCAACAGCATGCGAAACAAACGAGTTAGATTCAAATCCATGCGAAACACATGATGTAGCTTCAAATCAATGCGAAGTAGAAAGCTTATCTTCGAATCCATGCGAAACAAATGGTTTAGCTTCAAATACTTGTGATATACATGATTTAGCTTCAACTGCATGCGAAACAAACGAGTTAGCTTCAAATCCATGCGAAACAAATGACTTAGCAGCAAATCAATGCGAAGTAGAAGGCTGACCTTCGGATCCATGCGAAGCAAATGGTTTAGCTTCAAATACTTGTGATATACATGATTTAGCTTCAACAGCATGCGAAGCAAACAAGTTATCTTCAAATCCAAGCGAAACACATGATTTATCTTCAAATCAATGCTAAGTAGAAAGCTTAGCTTCAAATCCATGGGAAACAAATGGTTTAGCTTCAAATACTTGTGATATACATGATTTAGCTTCAACTGCTAGCGAAAAAACGAGTTAGCTTCAAATCCAAGCGAAACACATGATTTAGCCTCAAATCAATGCGAAGTAGAAGGCTTAGCTTCGAATAAATGCGAAGCAAATTGTTTAGCTTCAAATACTTGTGATGCACTTGATTTAGCTGCAACTGCTAGCGAAAAAACGAGTTAGCTTCAAACCCATGCGAAACACATGATTTAGCATCTAATCAATGCGAAGTAGAAGGCTGATCTTCGAATCCATGCGAAGCAAATTGTTTAGCTTCAAATACTTGTGATACACTTGATTTAGCTTCAACAGCATGCGAAGCAAACGAGTTATCATCAAATCCAAGCGAAACACGTGATTTATCTTCATATCAATGCTAAGTAAAAAGCTTAGCTTCAAATCCATGGGAATCAAATGGTTTAGCTTCAAATACTTGTGATATACATGATTTAGCTTCAACTGCTAGCGAAAAAACGAGTTAGCTTCAAACCCATGCGAAACACATGATTTAGCATCTAATCAATGCGAAGTAGAAGGCTGATCTTCGAATCCATGCGAAGCAAATTGTTTAGCTCCAAATACTTGTGATACACTTGATTTAGCTTCAACAGCATGCGAAATAAACGAGTTAGCTTCAAATCCATGCGAAACACATGATTTAGCTTCAAATCAATGCGAATTAGAAGGGTTATCTTCGATTCCATGCGATACAAATGGTTTAGCTTCAAATAATTGTGATATACATGATTTAGCTTCAACAGCATGCGAAACAAACGAGTTATTTTCAAATCCATGCGAAACAAATGATTTAGCATCAAATCAATGCGAAGTAGAAGGCTGACCTTCGAATCCATGCGAAGCAAATGGTTTAGGTTCAAATACTTGTGATATACATGATTTAGTTCCTACAGCATGCGAAACAAACGAGTTAGAATCAAATCCATGCGAAACACATGATTTAGCATCTAATCAATGCGAAGTAGAAGGCTGATCTTCGAATCCATGCGAAGCAAATGGTTTAGCTTCAAATACTTGTGATATACATGATTTAGTTTCAACAGCATGCGAAACAAACGAGTTAGATTCAAATCCATGCGAAACACATGATTTAGCTTCAAATCAATGCGAGCTAGGAGGCTTATCTCCGAATCCATGCGAAACAAATGGATTAGCTTCATATACTTGTGATATACATGATTTAGCTTCAACAGCATGCGAGACAAACGAGTTAACTTCAAATCCATGCGAAACACATGATTTAGCATCTAATCAATGCGAAGTAGAAGGCTGATCTTCGAATCCATGCGAAGCAAATGGTTTAGCTTCAAATACTTGTGATATACATTATTTCGTTTCAACAGCATGCGAAACAAACGAGTTAGATTCAAATCCATGCGAAACACATGATGTAGCTTCAAATCAATGCGAAGTAGAAAGCTTATCTTCGAATCCATGCGAAACAAATGGTTTAGCTTCAAATACTTGTGATATACATGATTTAGCTTCAACTGCATGCGAAACAAACGAGTTAGCTTCAAATCCATGCGAAACAAATGACTTAGCAGCAAATCAATGCGAAGTAGAAGGCTGACCTTCGGATCCATGCGAAGCAAATGGTTTAGCTTCAAATACTTGTGATATACATGATTTAGCTTCAACAGCATGCGAAGCAAACAAGTTATCTTCAAATCCAAGCGAAACACATGATTTATCTTCAAATCAATGCTAAGTAGAAAGCTTAGCTTCAAATCCATGGGAAACAAATGGTTTAGCTTCAAATACTTGTGATATACATGATTTAGCTTCAACTGCTAGCGAAAAAACGAGTTAGCTTCAAATCCAAGCGAAACACATGATTTAGCCTCAAATCAATGCGAATTAGAAGGCTTAGCTTCGAATAAATGCGAAGCAAATTGTTTAGCTTCAAATACTTGTGATGCACTTGATTTAGCTGCAACTGCTAGCGAAAAAACGAGTTAGCTTCAAATCCAAGCGAAACACATGATTTAGCCTCAAATCAATGCGAAGTAGAAGGCTTAGCTTCGAATAAATGCGAAGCAAATTGTTTAGCTTCAAATACTTGTGGTACACTTGATTTAGCTTCAACAGCATGCGAAGCAAACGAGTTAGCATCAAATCCATGCGAACACATGATTTAGCTACAAATCAATGCGAATTAGAAGGGTTATCTTGGAATCCATGCGAAACAAATGGTTTAGCTTTAAATACTTGTGATATACATGATTTAGCTTCAACAGCATGCGAAACAAACGAGTTAGCTTCAAATCCATGCAAAACACATGATTTAGCTTCAAATCAATGCGAAATAGATGGATTATCTTCGAATCCATGAGAAACAAATGGTTGAACTTCAAATACTTGTGATATACATGATTTAGCTTCAACAGCATGCGAAACAAACGAGTTAGCTTCAAATCCATGCGAAACACATGATTTAGCTTCAAATCAATGCGAAGTAGAAGGGTTATCTTCGAATCCATGCGAAACAAATGGTTTAGCTGCAAATATTTGTGATATACATGATTTAGCTTCAACTGCATGCGAAACAAACGAGTTAACTTCAACTCCATGCGAAACACATGAGTTAGCTTCAAATCAATGCGAAGTGCAAGGCTTATCTTCGAATCCATGCGAAGCAAATGGTTTAGCTTCAAATACTTGTGATATAAATGATTTAGTTTCAACAGCATGCGAAACAAACGAGTTAGATTCAAATTCATGCTAAACACATGATTTAGCTTCAAATCACTGCGAAATAGATGGATTATCTTCGAATCCATGAGAAACAAATGGTTTAACTTCAAATACTTGTGATATACATGATTTAGCTTCAACAGCATGCGAAGCAAACGAGTTATCTTCAAATCCAAGCGAAACACATGATTTAGCTTCAAATCAATGCTAAGTAGAAAACTTAGCTCCAAATCCATGGGAATCAAATGGTTTAGCTTCAAATACTTGTGATATACATGATTCAGCTTCAACTGCATGCGAAACAAACGAGTTAGCTTCAAATCCATGCGAAACACATGATTTAGATTAAAATCAATGCGAAGTAGAAGGCTTATCTTCGAATAAATGCGAAACAAATGATATAGCTTCAAATACTTGTGATATACATGATTTAGTTCCAACAGCATGCGAAACAAACGAGTTAGAATCAAATCCATGCGAAACAAATGATTTAGCTTCAAATCAATGCGAAGTAGAAGGCTTATCTTCGAATACATGCGAAACAAATGGATTATCTTCAAATACTTGTGATATACATGATTTAGCTTCAACAGCATGCGAAACAAACGAGTTAGCTTCAAATCCATGCGAAACACATGATTTAGCTTCAAATCAATGCGAAGTAGAAGGGTTATCTTCGAATCCGTGCGAAACAAATGGTTTAACTTCAAATACTTGTGATATACATGATTTAGCTTCAACTGCATGCGAAACAAACGAGTTAACTACAAATCCATGCGAAACACATGAGTTAGCTTCAAATCAATGCGAAGTGCAAGGCTTATCTTCGAATCCATGCGAAGCAAATGGTTTAGCTTCAAATACTTGTGATATAAATGATTTAGTTTCAACAGCATGCGAAACAAACGAGTTAGATTCAAATTCATGCTAAACACATGATTTAGCTTCAAATCAATGCGAAATAGTTGGATTATCTTCGAATCCATGAGAAACAAATGGTTTAACTTCAAATACTTGTGATATACATGATTTAGCTTCAACAGCATGCGAAGCAAACGAGTTATCTTCAAATCCAAGCGAAACACATGATTTATCTTCAAATCAATGCTAAGTAGAAAGCTTAGCTTCAAATCCATGGGAATCAAATGGTTTAGCTTCAAATACTTGTGATATACATGATTCAGCTTCAACTGCATGCGAAACAAACGAGTTAGTTTCAAGTCCAAACGAAAAACATGATTTAGCATCAAGTCAACGCGAAGTTGATGGCTTAGCTTCAAATCCATGCTAAACGAAAGATTTAGCTTCACATACTTGTGAATATAAGTGATATAGCTTCAAATGCAGGCGAAACAAACGAGTTAGCTTCAAACCCATGCGAAACACATGACTTAGCATCTAATCAATGCGATGTAGAAGGCTAATCTTCGAATCCATGCGAAACAAATGATATAGCTTCAAATACTTGTGATATACATGATTTAGCTTCAACAGCATGCGAAGCAAACGAGTTATCTTCAAATCCAAGCGAAACACATGATTTATCATCAAATCAATGCTAAGTAGAAAGCTTAGCTTCAAATCCATGGGAATCAAATGGTTTAGCTTCAAATACTTGTGATATACATGATTCAGCTTCAACTGCATGCGAAACAAACGAGTTAGCTTCAAATCCATGCGAAACACATGATTTAGATTAAAATCAATGCGGAGTAGAAGGCTTATCTTCGAATAAATGCGAAACAAAAGATATAGCTTCAAATACTTGTGATAAACATGATTTAGTTCAAAGAGCATGCGAAACAAACGAGTTAGCTTCAAGTCCAAACGAAAAACATGATTTAGCATCAAGTCAACGCGAAGTTGATGGCTTAGCTTCAAATCCATGCGAAACGAAAGATTTAGCTTCACATACTTGTGAATATAAGTGATATAGCTTCAAATGCAGGCGAAACAAACGAGTTAGCTTCAAACCCATGCGAAACACATGACTTAGCATCTAATCAATGCGAAGTAGAAGGCTAATCTTCGAATCCATGCGAAACACATGATATAGCTTCAAATACTTGTGATATACATGATTTAGTTTCAACAGCGTGCGAAACAAACGAGTTAGATTCAAATTCATGCTAAACACATGATTTAGCTTCAAATCAATGCGAAATAGATGGATTATCTTCGAATCCATGAGAAACAAATGGTTTAACTTCAAATACTTGTGATATACATGATTTAGCTTCAACAGCATGCGAAGCAAACGAGTTATCTTCAAATCCAAGCGAAACACATGATTTATCTTCAAATCAATGCTAAGTAGAAAGCTTAGCTTCAAATCCATGGGAATCAAATGGTTTAGCTTCAAATACTTGTGATATACATGATTCAGCTTCAACTGCATGCGAAACAAACGAGTTAGTTTCAAGTCCAAACGAAAAACATGATTTAGCATCAAGTCAACGCGAAGTTGATGGCTTAGCTTCAAATCCATGCGAAACGAAAGATTTAGCTTCACATACTTGTGAATATAAGTGATATAGCTTCAAATGCAGGCGAAACAAACGAGTTAGCTTCAAACCCATGCGAAACACATGACTTAGCATCTAATCAATGCGAAGTAGAAGGCTAATCTTCGAATCCATGCGAAACAAATGATATAGCTTCAAATACTTGTGATATACATGATTTAGCTTCAACAGCATGCGAAACAAACGAGTTAGCTTCAAATCCATGCGAAACACATGATTTAGCTTCAAAGCAATGCGAAGTAGAAGGGTTATCTTCGAATCCATGCGAAACAAATGGTTCAGCTGCAAATACTTGTGATATACATGATTTAGCTTCAACTGCTAGCGAAAAAACGAGTTAGCTTCAAATCCAAGCGAAACACATGATTTAGCCTCAAATCAATGCGAAGTAGAAGGCTTAGCTTCGAATAAATGCGAAACAAATGGTTTAGCTTCAAATACTTGTGATATACATGATTTAGCTTCAACTGCATGCGAAACAAACGAGTTAGCTTCAAGTCCAAACGAAACACATGATTTATCTTCCATGCATTGCGTAGTAGAAGGTTTAACTACAAATCCATGCGATTCAAGTGATTTAGGTTAAAATACTTGCTATATAATGGATTTAGCTTCAACTGGAAGCGAGACAAACGAGTTAGCTTCACATTCATGCGAAACACATGATTTAGATTCAAATCAATGCGAGGTAAAAGCTTTGTCTTCAAATCCATGCGAAACAAATGATTTAGCTTCAAATACTTTCGATATAAATGATTTAGATTCAACTGCATGCGAAACAAACGAGTTAACTTCAAATCCATGCGAAACACATGATATAGTTTCAAATCAATGCGAAGAAGAAGACTAATCTTCAAATCCATGTGAAACGAATAGTTTAGCTTCCAAAACTTTTGATATACATGATTTAGCTTCAACAGCATGCGAAACAAACGAGTTAGCTTCAAATCCATGCGAAACACATGATTTAGCTTCAAATCAATGCTAATTAGAAGGGTTATCTTGGAATCCATGCGAAACGTATGATATAGCTTCAAATACTTGTGATATACATTATTTAGCTTCCACAGCATCCGAAACAAACGAGTTAGATTCAAATCCATGCGAAACACATGATTTAGCTTCAAATCAATGCGAAGTAGAAGGCTTATCTTCGAATCCATGCGAAACAAACGGATTAGCTTCTTATACTTGTGATATACATGATTTAGCTTCAACAGCATGCGAAATAAACGAGTTAGATTCAAATCCATGCGAAACACATAATTTAGCTTCAAATCAATGCGAAGTAGAAGGGTTACCTTCGTATCGATGCGAAACAAATGGTTTAGCTGCAAATACTTGTGATGTACATGATTCAGCTTCAACTGCATGCGAAACAAACGACTTAGCTTCAAATCCATGCGAAACACATGATTTAGATTAAAATCAATGCGAAGTAGAAGGCTTATCTTCGAATCCATGCGAAACAAATGGTTCAGCTTCAAATACTTGTGATATACATGATTTAGCTTCAACTGCATGCGAAACAAACGTGTTAGCTTAAAATCCATGCGGGACACATGATTTAGCTTCAAATCAATGCGAAGTAGAAGGCTCATCTTCGAATCCATGCGAAACAAATGGTTTAGCTTCAAATACTTGTGATGTACATGATTCAGCTTCAACTGCATGCGAAACAAACGACTTAGCTTCAAATCCATGCGAAACACATGATTTAGATTAAAATCAATGCGAAGTAGAAGGCTTATCTTCGAATCCATGCGAAACAAATGGTTCAGCTTCAAATACTTGTGATATACATGATTTAGCTTCAACTGCATGCGAAACAAACGAGTTAGCTTCAAGTCCAAACGAAACACATGATTTATCGTCCATGCATTGCGTAGTAGAAGGTTTAACTACAAATCCATGCGATTCAAGTGATTTAGGTTAAAATACTTGCTATATAATGGATTTAGCTTCAACTGGAAGCGAGACAAACGAGTTAGCTTCACATTCATGCGGAACACATGATTTAGATTCAAATCAATGCGAGGTAAAAGCTTTGTCTTCAAATCCATGCGAAACAAATGATTTAGCTTCAAATACTTTCGATATAAATGATTTAGATTCAACTGCATGCGAAACAAACGAGTTAACTTCAAATCCATGCGAAACACATGATTTAGTTTCAAATCAATGCGAAGTAGAAGACTGACCTTCAAATCCATGTGAAACGAATAGTTTAGCTTCCAAAACTTTTGATATACATGATTTAGCTTCAACAGCATGCGAAGCAAACGAGTTATCTTCAAATCCAAGCGAAACACATGATTTAGCTTCAAATCAATGCGAAGTAGAAGGCTTAGCTTCAAATCCATGGGAATCAAATGGTTTAGCTTCAAATACTTGTGATACACTTGATTTAGCTTCAACTGCATGCGAAACAAACGAGTTAGCTTGAAATCCATTTGAAACAAATGACTTAGCATCAAATCAATGCGAAGTAGAAAGCTGACCTTCGAATCCATGCGAAGCAAATGGTTTAGCTTCAAATACTTGTGATATAAATGATTTAGTTTCAACAGCATGCGAAACAAACGAGTTAGCTTCGAATCCATGCGAAACAAATGGTTTAACTTCAAATACTTGTGATATACATGATTTAGCTTCAACTGCTAGCGAAAAAACGAATCAGCTTCAAATCCAAGCGAAAAACATGATTTATCATCAAGTCAACGCGAAGTTGTTGGCTTAGCTTCAAATCCATGCGCAACGAATGATTTAGCTTCACATACTTGAGAATATAAGTGATATAGCTTCAAATGCAGGTGAAACAAACGAGTTAGCTTCAAACCCATGCGAAACACATGATTTAGCATCTAATCAATGCGAAGTAGAAGGCTGATCTTCGAATCCATGCGAAGCAAATTGTTTAGCTTCAAATACTTGTGATACACTTGATTTAGCTTCAACAGCATGCGAAATAAACGAGTTAGCTTCAAATCCATGCGAAACACATGATTTAGCTACAAATCAATGCGAAGTAGGTGGCTTATCTTCGATTCCATGCGAAGCAAATGGTTTAGCTTCAAATACTTGTGATATAAATGATTTAGTTTCAACAGCATGCGAAACAAACGAGTTAGATTCAAATTCATGCTAAACACATGATTTATCTTCAAATCAATGCGAAATAGATGGATTATCTTCGAATCCATGAGAAACAAATGGTTTAACTTCAAATACTTGTGATATAAATGATTTAGCTTCAACAGCATGCGAAGCAAACGAGTTATCATCAAATCCAAGCGAAACACATGATTTATCTTCAAATCAATGCTAAGTAGAAAGCTTAGCTTCAAATCCATGGGAATCAAATGGTTTAGCTTCAAATACTTGTGATATACATGATTCAGCTTCAACTGCATGCGAAACAAACGAGTTAGCTTCAAATCCATGCGAAACACATGATTTAGATTAAAATCAATGCGAAGTAGAAGGCTTATCTTCGAATAAATGCGAAACAAATGATATAGCTTCAAATACTTGTGATATACATGATTTAGTTCCAACAGCATGCGAAACAAACGAGTTAGAATCAAATCCATGCGAAACAAATGATTTAGCTTCAAATCAATGCGAAGTAGAAGGCTTATCTTCGAATACATGCGAAACAAATGGATTATCTTCAAATACTTGTGATATACATGATTTAGCTTCAACAGCATGCGAAACAAACGAGTTAGCTTCAAATCCATGCGAAACACATGATTTAGCTTCAAATCAATGCGAAGTAGAAGGGTTATCTTCGAATCCGTGCGAAACAAATGGTTTAACTTCAAATACTTGTGATATACATGATTTAGCTTCAACTGCATGCGAAACAAACGAGTTAACTACAAATCCATGCGAAACACATGAGTTAGCTTCAAATCAATGCGAAGTGCAAGGCTTATCTTCGAATCCATGCGAAGCAAATGGTTTAGCTTCAAATACTTGTGATATAAATGATTTAGTTTCAACAGCATGCGAAACAAACGAGTTAGATTCAAATTCATGCTAAACACATGATTTAGCTTCAAATCAATGCGAAATAGTTGGATTATCTTCGAATCCATGAGAAACAAATGGTTTAACTTCAAATACTTGTGATATACATGATTTAGCTTCAACAGCATGCGAAGCAAACGAGTTATCTTCAAATCCAAGCGAAACACATGATTTATCTTCAAATCAATGCTAAGTAGAAAGCTTAGCTTCAAATCCATGGGAATCAAATGGTTTAGCTTCAAATACTTGTGATATACATGATTCAGCTTCAACTGCATGCGAAACAAACGAGTTAGTTTCAAGTCCAAACGAAAAACATGATTTAGCATCAAGTCAACGCGAAGTTGATGGCTTAGCTTCAAATCCATGCTAAACGAAAGATTTAGCTTCACATACTTGTGAATATAAGTGATATAGCTTCAAATGCAGGCGAAACAAACGAGTTAGCTTCAAACCCATGCGAAACACATGACTTAGCATCTAATCAATGCGATGTAGAAGGCTAATCTTCGAATCCATGCGAAACAAATGATATAGCTTCAAATACTTGTGATATACATGATTTATTTTCAACAGCATGCGAAACAAACGAGTTAGATTCAAATCCATGCAAAACACATGATTTAGCTTCAAATCAATGCGAAATAGATGGATTATCTTCGAATCCATGGGAATCAAATGGTTTAGCTTCAAATACTTGTGATATACATGATTCAGCTTCAACTGCATGCGAAACAAACGAGTTAGCTTCAAATCCATGCGAAACACATGATTTAGATTAAAATCAATGCGAAGTAGAAGGCTTATCTTCGAATAAATGCGAAACAAATGATATAGCTTCAAATACTTGTGATATACATGATTTAGTTCAAACAGCATGCGAAACAAACGAGTTAGTTTCAAGTCCAAACGAAAAACATGATTTAGCATCAAGTCAACGCGAAGTTGATGGCTTAGCTTCAAATCCATGCGAAACGAAAGATTTAGCTTCACATACTTGTGAATATAAGTGATATAGCTTCAAATGCAGGCGAAACAAACGAGTTAGCTTCAAACCCATGCGAAACACATGACTTAGCATCTAATCAATGCGAAGTAGAAGGCTAATCTTCGAATCCATGCGAATAAATGATATAGCTTCAAATACTTGTGATATACATGATTTATTTTCAACAGCATGCGAAACAAACGAGTTAGATTCAAATCCATGCAAAACACATGATTTAGCTTCAAATCATTGCGAAATAGATGGATTATCTTCGAATCCATGAGAAACAAATGGTTTAACTTCAAATACTTGTGATATACATGATTTAGCTTCAACAGCATGCGAAGCAAACGAGTTATCTTCAAATCCAAGCGAAACACATGATTTATCTTCAAATCAATGCTAAGTAGAAAGCTTAGCTTCAAATCCATGGGAATCAAATGGTTTAGCTTCAAATACTTGTGATATACATGATTCAGCTTCAACTGCATGCGAAACAAACGAGTTAGCTTCAAATCCATGCGAAACACATGATTTAGATTAAAATCAATGCGGAGTAGAAGGCTTATCTTCGAATAAATGCGAAACAAAAGATATAGCTTCAAATACTTGTGATAAACATGATTTAGTTCAAAGAGCATGCGAAACAAACGAGTTAGCTTCAAGTCCAAACGAAAAACATGATTTAGCATCAAGTCAACGCGAAGTTGATGGCTTAGCTTCAAATCCATGCGAAACGAAAGATTTAGCTTCACATACTTGTGAATATAAGTGATATAGCTTCAAATGCAGGCGAAACAAACGAGTTAGCTTCAAACCCATGCGAAACACATGACTTAGCATCTAATCAATGCGAAGTAGAAGGCTAATCTTCGAATCCATGCGAAACACATGATATAGCTTCAAATACTTGTGATATACATGATTTAGTTTCAACAGCGTGCGAAACAAACGAGTTAGATTCAAATTCATGCTAAACACATGATTTAGCTTCAAATCAATGCGAAATAGATGGATTATCTTCGAATCCATGAGAAACAAATGGTTTAACTTCAAATACTTGTGATATACATGATTTAGCTTCAACAGCATGCGAAGCAAACGAGTTATCTTCAAATCCAAGCGAAACACATGATTTATCTTCAAATCAATGCTAAGTAGAAAGCTTAGCTTCAAATCCATGGGAATCAAATGGTTTAGCTTCAAATACTTGTGATATACATGATTCAGCTTCAACTGCATGCGAAACAAACGAGTTAGTTTCAAGTCCAAACGAAAAACATGATTTAGCATCAAGTCAACGCGAAGTTGATGGCTTAGCTTCAAATCCATGCGAAACGAAAGATTTAGCTTCACATACTTGTGAATATAAGTGATATAGCTTCAAATGCAGGCGAAACAAACGAGTTAGCTTCAAACCCATGCGAAACACATGACTTAGCATCTAATCAATGCGAAGTAGAAGGCTAATCTTCGAATCCATGCGAAACAAATGATATAGCTTCAAATACTTGTGATATACATGATTTAGCTTCAACAGCATGCGAAACAAACGAGTTAGCTTCAAATCCATGCGAAACACATGATTTAGCTTCAAAGCAATGCGAAGTAGAAGGGTTATCTTCGAATCCATGCGAAACAAATGGTTTAGCTGCAAATACTTGTGATATACATGATTTAGCTTCAACTGCTAGCGAAAAAACGAGTTAGCTTCAAATCCAAGCGAAACACATGATTTAGCCTCAAATCAATGCGAAGTAGAAGGCTTAGCTTCGAATAAATGCGAAACAAATGGTTTAGCTTCAAATACTTGTGATATACATGATTTAGCTTCAACTGCATGCGAAACAAACGAGTTAGCTTCAAGTCCAAACGAAACACATGATTTATCTTCCATGCATTGCGTAGTAGAAGGTTTAACTACAAATCCATGCGATTCAAGTGATTTAGGTTAAAATACTTGCTATATAATGGATTTAGCTTCAACTGGAAGCGAGACAAACGAGTTAGCTTCACATTCATGCGAAACACATGATTTAGATTCAAATCAATGCGAGGTAAAAGCTTTGTCTTCAAATCCATGCGAAACAAATGATTTAGCTTCAAATACTTTCGATATAAATGATTTAGATTCAACTGCATGCGAAACAAACGAGTTAACTTCAAATCCATGCGAAACACATGATATAGTTTCAAATCAATGCGAAGAAGAAGACTAATCTTCAAATCCATGTGAAACGAATAGTTTAGCTTCCAAAACTTTTGATATACATGATTTAGCTTCAACAGCATGCGAAACAAACGAGTTAGCTTCAAATCCATGCGAAACACATGATTTAGCTTCAAATCAATGCTAATTAGAAGGGTTATCTTGGAATCCATGCGAAACGTATGATATAGCTTCAAATACTTGTGATATACATTATTTAGCTTCCACAGCATCCGAAACAAACGAGTTAGATTCAAATCCATGCGAAACACATGATTTAGCTTCAAATCAATGCGAAGTAGAAGGCTTATCTTCGAATCCATGCGAAACAAACGGATTAGCTTCTTATACTTGTGATATACATGATTTAGCTTCAACAGCATGCGAAATAAACGAGTTAGATTCAAATCCATGCGAAACACATAATTTAGCTTCAAATCAATGCGAAGTAGAAGGGTAACCTTCGTATCGATGCGAAACAAATGGTTTAGCTGCAAATACTTGTGATGTACATGATTCAGCTTCAACTGCATGCGAAACAAACGACTTAGCTTCAAATCCGTGCGAAACACATGATTTAGATTAAAATCAATGCGAAGTAGAAGGCTTATCTTCGAATCCATGCGAAACAAATGGTTCAGCTTCAAATACTTGTGATATACATGATTTAGCTTCAACTGCATGCGAAACAAACGTGTTAGCTTAAAATCCATGCGGGACACATGATTTAGCTTCAAATCAATGCGAGGTAGAAGGCTCATCTTCGAATCCATGCGAAACAAATGGTTTAGCTTCAAATACTTGTGATGTACATGATTCAGCTTCAACTGCATGCGAAACAAACGACTTAGCTTCAAATCCATGCGAAACACATGATTTAGATTAAAATCAATGCGAAGTAGAAGGCTTATCTTCGAATCCATGCGAAACAAATGGTTCAGCTTCAAATACTTGTGATATACATGATTTAGCTTCAACTGCATGCGAAACAAACGAGTTAGCTTCAAGTCCAAACGAAACACATGATTTATCGTCCATGCATTGCGTAGTAGAAGGTTTAACTACAAATCCATGCGATTCAAGTGATTTAGGTTAAAATACTTGCTATATAATGGATTTAGCTTCAACTGGAAGCGAGACAAACGAGTTAGCTTCACATTCATGCGGAACACATGATTTAGATTCAAATCAATGCGAGGTAAAAGCTTTGTCTTCAAATCCATGCGAAACAAATGATTTAGCTTCAAATACTTTCGATATAAATGATTTAGATTCAACTGCATGCGAAACAAACGAGTTAACTTCAAATCCATGCGAAACACATGATTTAGTTTCAAATCAATGCGAAGTAGAAGACTGACCTTCAAATCCATGTGAAACGAATAGTTTAGCTTCCAAAACTTTTGATATACATGATTTAGCTTCAACAGCATGCGAAGCAAACGAGTTATCTTCAAATCCAAGCGAAACACATGATTTAGCTTCAAATCAATGCGAAGTAGAAGGCTTAGCTTCAAATCCATGGGAATCAAATGGTTTAGCTTCAAATACTTGTGATACACTTGATTTAGCTTCAACTGCATGCGAAACAAACGAGTTAGCTTGAAATCCATTTGAAACAAATGACTTAGCATCAAATCAATGCGAAGTAGAAAGCTGACCTTCGAATCCATGCGAAGCAAATGGTTTAGCTTCAAATACTTGTGATATAAATGATTTAGTTTCAACAGCATGCGAAACAAACGAGTTAGCTTCGAATCCATGCGAAACAAATGGTTTAACTTCAAATACTTGTGATATACATGATTTAGCTTCAACTGCTAGCGAAAAAACGAATCAGCTTCAAATCCAAGCGAAAAACATGATTTATCATCAAGTCAACGCGAAGTTGTTGGCTTAGCTTCAAATCCATGCGCAACGAATGATTTAGCTTCACATACTTGAGAATATAAGTGATATAGCTTCATATGCAGGTGAAACAAACGAGTTAGCTTCAAACCCATGCGAAACACATGATTTAGCATCTAATCAATGCGAAGTAGAAGGCTGATCTTCGAATCCATGCGAAGCAAATTGTTTAGCTTCAAATACTTGTGATACACTTGATTTAGCTTCAACAGCATGCGAAATAAACGAGTTAGCTTCAAATCCATGCGAAACACATGATTTAGCTACAAATCAATGCGAAGTAGGTGGCTTATCTTCGATTCCATGCGAAGCAAATGGTTTAGCTTCAAATACTTGTGATATAAATGATTTAGTTTCAACAGCATGCGAAACAAACGAGTTAGATTCAAATTCATGCTAAACACATGATTTAGCTTCAAATCAATGCGAAATAGATGGATTATCTTCGAATCCATGAGAAACAAATGATTTAGCTTCAAATCAATGCGATGTGGAAGGCTAATCTTCGAATCCATGCGAAACAAATGGTTTAGCTTCAAATACTTGTGATATACATGATTTAGCTTCAACAGCATGCGAAACAAACGAGTTAGCTTCAAGTCCAAGCGAAAAACATGATTTATCATCAAGTCAACGCGAAGTTGACGGCTTAGCTTCAAATCCATGCGCAACGAATGATTTAGCTTCAAATACTTGAGAATATAAGTGATATAGCTTCAAATGCAGGTGAAACAAACGAGTTAGCTTCAAACCCATGCGAAACACATGATTTAGCGTCTAATCAATGCGAAGTTGAAGGCTGATCTTCGAATCCATGCGAAGCAAATTGTTTAGCTTCAAATACTTGTGATACACTTGATTTAGCTTCAACAGCATGCGAAGCAAACGAGTTATCATCAAATCCAAGCGAAACACATGATTTATCTTCAAATCAATGCTAAGTAGAAAGCTTAGCTTCAAATCCATGGGAATCAAATGGTTTAGCTTCAAATACTTGTGATATACATGATTCAGCTTCAACTGCATGCGAAACAAACGAGTTAGTTTCAAGTCCAAACGAAAAACATGATTTAGCATCAAGTCAACGCGAAGTTGATGGCTTAGCTTCAAATCCATGTGAAACGAAAGATTTAGCTTCACATACTTGTGAATATAAGTGATATAGCTTCAAATGCAGGCGAAACAAACGAGTTAGCTTCAAACCCATGCGAAACACATGACTTAGCATCTAATCAATGCGAAGTAGAAGGCTAATCTTCGAATCCATGCGAAACAAATGATATAGCTTCAAATACTTGTGATATACATGATTTATTTTCAACAGCATGCGAAACAAACGAGTTAGATTCAAATCCATGCAAAACACATGATTTAGCTTCAAATCAATGCGAAATAGATGGATTATCTTCGAATCCATGAGAAACAAATGGTTGAACTTCAAATACTTGTGATATACATGATTTAGCTTCAACAGCATGCGAAACAAACGAGTTAGCTTCAAATCCATGCGAAACACATGATTTAGCTTCAAATCAATGCGAAGTAGAAGGGTTATCTTCGAATCCATGCGAAACAAATGGTTTAGCTGCAAATATTTGTGATATACATGATTCAGCTTCAACTGCATGCGAAACAAACGAGTTAACTTCAAATCCATGCGAAACACATGAGTTAGCTTCAAATCAATGCGAAGTGCAAGGACTATCTTCGAATCCATGCGAAGCAAATGGTTTAGCTTCAAATACTTGTGATATAAATGATTTAGTTTCAACAGCATGCGAAACAAACGAGTTAGATTCAAATTCATGCTAAACACATGATTTAGCTTCAAATCAATGCGAAATAGATGGATTATCTTCGAATCCATGAGAAACAAATGGTTTATCTTCAAATACTTGTGATATACATGATTTAGCTTCAACAGCATGCGAAGCAAACGAGTTATCTTCAAATCCAAGTGAAACACATGATTTATCTTCAAATCAATGCTAAGTAGAAAACTTAGCTCCAAATCCATGGGAATCAAATGGTTTAGCTTCAAATACTTGTGATATACATGATTCAGCTTCAACTGCATGCGAAACAAACGAGTTAGCTTCAAATCCATGCGAAACACATGATTTAGATTAAAATCAATGCGAAGTAGAAGGCTTATGTTCGAATAAATGCGAAACAAATGATATAGCTTCAAATACTTGTGATATACATGATTTAGTTCCAACAGCATGCGAAACAAACGAGTTAGCTTCAAATCCATGCGAAACACATGATTTAGCTTCAAATCAATGCGAATTAGAAGGGTTATCTTCGAATCCGAGCGAAACATATGATGTAGCTTCAAATACTTGTGATATACATGATTTAGCTTCAACAGCATGCGAAACAAACGAGTTAGCTTCAAATCCATGCGAAACACATGATTTAGCTTCAAATCAATGCGAAGTAGGAGGCATATCTTCGATTCCTTGCGATACAAATGGTTTAGCTTCAAATACTTGTGATATACATGATTTAGCTTCAACAGCATGCGAAACAAACGAGTTAGCTTCAAATCCATGCGAAACACATGATTTAGATTAAAATCAATGCGAAGTAGAAGGCTTATCTTCGAATAAATGCGAAACAAATGATATAGCTTCAAATAGTTGTGATATACATGATTTAGTTCCAACAGCATGCGAAACAAACGAGTTAGAATCAAATCCATGCGAAACAAATGATTTAGCTTCAAATCAATGCGAAGTAGAAGGCTTATCTTCGAATCCATGCGAAACAAATGGATTATCTTCAAATACTTGTGATATACATGATTTAGCTTCAACAGCATGCGAAACAAACGAGTTAGCTTCAAATCCATGCGAAACACATGATTTAGCTTCAAAGCAATGCGAAGTAGAAGGGTTATCTTCGAATCCATGCGAAACAAATTGTTTAGCTGCAAATACTTGTGATATACATGATTTAGCTTCAACTGCTAGCGAAAAAACGAGTTAGCTTCAAATCCAAGCGAAACACATGATTTAGCCTCAAATCAATGCGAAGTAGAAGGCTTAGCTTCGAATAAATGCGAAACAAATGGTTTAGCTTCAAATACTTGTGATATACATGATTTAGCTTCAACTGCATGCGAAACAAACGAGTTAGCTTCAAGTCCAAACGAAACACATGATTTATCTTCCATGCATTGCGTAGTAGAAGGTTTAACTACAAATCCATGCGATTCAAGTGATTTAGGTTAAAATACTTGCTATATAATGGATTTAGCTTCAACTGGAAGCGAGACAAACGAGTTAGCTTCACATTCATGCGAAACACATGATTTAGATTCAAATCAATGCGAGGTAAAAGCTTTGTCTTCAAATCCATGCGAAACAAATGATTTAGCTTCAAATACTTTCGATATAAATGATTTAGATTCAACTGCATGCGAAACAAACGAGTTAACTTCAAATCCATGCGAAACACATGATATAGTTTCAAATCAATGCGAAGAAGAAGACTGATCTTCAAATCCATGTGAAACGAATAGTTTAGCTTCCAAAACTTTTGATATACATGATTTAGCTTCAACAGCATGCGAAACAAACGAGTTAGCTTCAAATCCATGCGAAACACATGATTTAGCTTCAAATCAATGCGAATTAGAAGGGTTATCTTGGAATCCATGCGAAACGTATGATATAGCTTCAAATACTTGTGATATACATTATTTAGCTTCCACAGCATCCGAAACAAACGAGTTAGATTCAAATCCATGCGAAACACATGATTTAGCTTCAAATCAATGCGAAGTAGAAGGCTTATCTTCGAATCCATGCGAAACAAACGGATTAGCTTCTTATACTTGTGATATACATGATTTAGCTTCAACAGCATGCGAAATAAACGAGTTAGATTCAAATCCATGCGAAACACATGATTTAGCTTCAAATCAATGCGAAGTAGAAGGGTTACCTTCGTATCGATGCGAAACAAATGGTTTAGCTGCAAATACTTGTGATGTACATGATTCAGCTTCAACTGCATGCGAAACAAGCGACTTAGCTTCAAATCCATGCGAAACACATGATTTAGATTAAAATCAATGCGAAGTAGAAGGCTTATCTTCGAATCCATGCGAAACAAATGGTTCAGCTTCAAATACTTGTGATATACATGATTTAGCTTCAACTGCATGCGAAACAAACGTGTTAGCTTAAAATCCATGCGGGACACATGATTTAGCATCAAATCAATGCGAAGTAGAAGGCTCATCTTCGAATCCATGCGAAACAAATGGTTTAGCTTCAAATACTTGTGATGTACATGATTCAGCTTCAACTGCATGCGAAACAAACGACTTAGCTTCAAATCCATGCGAAACACATGATTTAGATTAAAATCAATGCGAAGTAGAAGGCTTATCTTCGAATCCATGCGAAACAAATGGTTCAGCTTCAAATACTTGTGATATACATGATTTAGCTTCAACTGCATGCGAAACAAACGAGTTAGCTTCAAGTCCAAACGAAACACATGATTTATCTTCCATGCATTGCGTAGTAGAAGGTTTAACTACAAATCCATGCGATTCAAGTGATTTAGGTTAAAATACATGCTATATAATGGATTTAGCTTCAACTGGAAGCGAGACAAACGAGTTAGCTTCACATTCATGCGGAACACATGATTTAGATTCAAATCAATGCGAGGTAAAAGCTTTGTCTTCAAATCCATGCGAAACAAATGATTTAGCTTCAAATACTTTCGATATAAATGATTTAGATTCAACTGCATGCGAAACAAACGAGTTAACTTCAAATCCATGCGAAACACATGATTTAGTTTCAAATCAATGCGAAGTAGAAGACTGACCTTCAAATCCATGTGAAACGAATAGTTTAGCTTCCAAAACTTTTGATATACATGATTTAGCTTCAACAGCATGCGAAGCAAACGAGTCATCTTCAAATCCAAGCGAAACACATGATTTAGCTTCAAATCAATGCGAAGTAGAAGGCTTAGCTTCAAATCCATGGGAATCAAATGGTTTAGCTTCAAATACTTGTGATACACTTGATTTAGCTTCAACTGCATGCGAAACAAACGAGTTAGCTTGAAATCCATTTGAAACAAATGACTTAGCATCAAATCAATGCGAAGTAGAAAGCTGACCTTCGAATCCATGCGAAGCAAATGGTTTAGCTTCAAATACTTGTGATATAAATGATTTAGTTTCAACAGCATGCGAAACAAACGAGTTAGCTTCGAATCCATGCGAAACAAATGGTTTAACTTCAAATCAATGCGAATTAGAAGGGTTATCTTCGATTCCATGCGATACAAATGGTTTAGCTTCAAATAATTGTGACATACATGATTTAGCTTCAACTGCATGCGAAACAAACGAGTTAGCTTCAAATCCATGCGAAACAAATGATTTAGCATCAAATCAATGCGAAGTAGAAGGCTGACCTTCGAATCCATGCGAAGCAAATGGTTTAGCTTCAAATACTTGTGATATAAATGATTTAGTTTCAACAGCATGCGAAACAAACGAGTTAGATTCAAATCCATGCAAAACACATGATTTAGCTTCAAATCAATGCGAAATAGATGGATTATCTTCGAATCCATGAGAAACAAATGGTTTAACTTCAAATACTTGTGATATACATGATTTAGCTTCAACAGCATGCGAAGCAAACGAGTTATCTTCAAATCCAAGCGAAACACATGATTTATCTTCAAATCAATGCTAAGTAGAAAACTTAGCTCCAAATCCATGGGAATCAAATGGTTTAGCTTCAAATACTTGTGATATACATGATTCAGCTTCAACTGCATGCGAAACAAACGAGTTAGCTTCAAATCCATGCGAAACACATGATTTAGATTAAAATCAATGCGAAGTAGAAGGCTTATGTTCGAATAAATGCGAAACAAATGATATAGCTTCAAATACTTGTGATATACATGATTTAGTTCCAACAGCATGCGAAACAAACGAGTTAGCTTCAAATCCATGCGAAACACATGATTTAGCTTCAAATCAATACGAATTAGAAGGGTTATCTTCGAATCCGTGCGAAACATATGATATAGCTTCAAATACTCGTGATATACATGATTTAGCTTCAACAGCATGCGAAACAAACGAGTTAGCTTCAAATCCATGCGAAACACATGATTTAGCTTCAAATCAATCCGAAGTAGGAGGCTTATCTTCGATTCCTTGCGATACAAATGGTTTAGCTTCAAATACTTGTGATATACATGATTTAGCTTCAACAGCATGCGAAACAAACGAGTTAGCTTCAAATCCATGCGAAACACATGATTTAGATTAAAATCAATGCGAAGTAGAAGGCTTATCTTCGAATAAATGCGAAACAAATGATATAGCTTCAAATACTTGTGATATACACGATTTAGTTCCAACAGCATGCGAAACAAACGAGTTAGAATCAAATCCATGCGAAACAAATGATCTAGCTTCAAATCAATGCGAAGAAGAAGGGTTATCTTCGAATCCATGCGAAACGAATAGTTTAGCTTCAATTACTTGTGATATACATGATTCAGCTTCAACTGCAAGCGAAACAAACGAGTTAGCTTCAAATCCATGCGAAACACATGATTTAGCTTCAAATCAATGCGAATTAGAAGAGTTATCTTCGAATCCATGCGAAACATATGATATAGCTTCAAATACTTGTGATATACATGATTTAGCTTCAACAGCATGCGAAACAAACGAGTTAGCATCAAACCCATGCGAAACACATGATTTAGCATCTAATCAATGAGAAGTAGAATGCTGATCTTCGCAATCCATGCGAAGCAAATGGTTTAGCTTCAAATACTTGTGATACACTTGATTTAGCTTCAACTGCATGCGAGACAAACGAGTTAACTTCAAATCCATGCGAAACAAATGATTTAGCTTCAAATCAATGCGATGTGAAAGGCTAATCTTCGAATCCATGCGAAACAGATGGTTTAGCTTCAAATACTTGTGATATACATGATTTAGCTTCAACAGCATGCGAAACAAACGAGTTAGCTTCAAGTCCAAGCGAAAAACATGATTTATCATCAAGTCAACGCGAAGTTGACGGCTTAGCTTCAAATCCATGCGCAACGAATGATTTAGCTTCACATACTTGAGAATATAAGTGATATAGCTTCAAATGCAGGTGAAACAAACGAGTTAGCTTCAAACCCATGCGAAACACATGATTTAGCGTCTAATCAATGCGAAGTTGAAGGCTGATCTTCGAATCCATGCGAAGCAAATTGTTTAGCTTCAAATACTTGTGATACACTTGATTTAGCTTCAACAGCATGCGAAGCAAACGAGTTATCATCAAATCCAAGCGAAACACATGATTTATCTTCATATCAATGCTAAGTAGAAAGCTTAGCTTCAAATCCATGGGAATCAAATGGTTTAGCTTCAAATACTTGTGATATACATGATTTAGCTTCAACTGCTAGCGAAAAAACGAGTTAGCTTCAAACCCATGCGAAACACATGATTTAGCATCTAATCAATGCGAAGTAGAAGGCTGATCTTCGAATCCATGCGAAGCAAATTGTTTAGCTCCAAATACTTGTGATACACTTGATTTAGCTTCAACAGCATGCGAAATAAACGAGTTAGCTTCAAATCCATGCGAAACACATGATTTAGCTTCAAATCAATGCGAATTAGAAGGGTTATCTTCGATTCCATGCGATACAAATGGTTTAGCTTCAAATAATTGTGATATACATGATTTAGCTTCAACAGCATGCGAAACAAACGAGTTAGCTTAAAATCCATGCGAAACAAATGATTTAGCATCAAATCAATGCGAAGTAGAAGGCTGACCTTCGAATCCATGCGAAGCAAATGGTTTAGCTTCAAATACTTGTGATATACATGATTCAGCTTCAACTGCATGCGAAACAAACGAGTTAGCTTCAAATCCATGCGAAACACATGATTTAGATTAAAATCAATGCGAAGTAGAAGGCTTATGTTCGAATAAATGCGAAACAAATGATATAGCTTCAAATACTTGTGATATACATGATTTAGTTCCAACAGCATGCGAAACAAACGAGTTAGCTTCAAATCCATGCGAAACACATGATTTAGCTTCAAATCAATACGAATTAGAAGGGTTATCTTCGAATCCGTGCGAAACATATGATATAGCTTCAAATACTTGTGATATACATGATTTAGCTTCAACAGCATGCGAAACAAACGAGTTAGCTTCAAATCCATGCGAAACACATGATTTAGCTTCAAATCAATCCGAAGTAGGAGGCTTATCTTCGATTCCTTGCGATACAAATGGTTTAGCTTCAAATACTTGTGATATACATGATTTAGCTTCAACAGCATGCGAAACAAACGAGTTAGCTTCAAATCCATGCGAAACACATGATTTAGATTAAAATCAATGCGAAGTAGAAGGCTTATCTTCGAATAAATGCGAAACAAATGATATAGCTTCAAATACTTGTGATATACATGATTTAGTTCCAACAGCATGCGAAACAAACGAGTTAGAATCAAATCCATGCGAAACAAATGATCTAGCTTCAAATCAATGCGAAGAAGAAGGGTTATCTTCGAATCCATGCGAAACGAATAGTTTAGCTTCAATTACTTGTGATATACATGATTCAGCTTCAACTGCAAGCGAAACAAACGAGTTAGCTTCAAATCCATGCGAAACACATGATTTAGCTTCAAATCAATGCGAATTAGAAGAGTTATCTTCGAATCCATGCGAAACATATGATATAGCTTCAAATACTTGTGATATACATGATTTAGTTCCAACAGCATGCGAAACAAACGAGTTAGAATCAAATCCATGCGAAACAAATGATCTAGCTTCAAATCAATGCGAAGAAGGAGGGTTATCTTCGAATCCAAGCGAAACGAATAGTTTAGCTTCAATTACTTGTGATATACATGATTCAGCTTCAACTGCAAGCGAAACAAACGAGTTAGCTTCAAATCCATGCGAAACACATGATTTAGCTTCAAATCAATGCGAATTAGAAGAGTTATCTTCGAATCCATGCGAAACATACGATATAGCTTCAAATACTTGTGATATACATGATTTAGCTTCAACAGCATGCGTAGCAAACGAGTTAACTTCAAGTCCAAGCGAAAAACATGATTTATCTTGAAATCAATGCTAAGTAGAAAGCTTAGCTTCAAATCCATGGGAATCAAATGGTTTAGCTTCAAATACTTGTGATATACATGATTTAGCTTCAACTGCATGCGAAACAAACGAGTTAGCTTCAAATCCATGCGAAACACATGATTTAGATTAAAATCAATGCGAAGTAGAAGGCTTATCTTCGAATAAATGCGAAACAAATGATATAGCTTCAAATACTTGTGATATACATGATTTAGCTTCAACAGCATGCGAAACAAACGAGTTAGCTTCAAACCCATGCGAAACACATGATTTAGCATCTAATCAATGAGAAGTAGAATGCTGATCTTCGCAATCCATGCGAAGCAAATGGTTTAGCTTCAAATACTTGTGATACACTTGATTTAGCTTCAACTGCATGCGAGACAAACGTGTTAGCTTAAAATCCATGCGAAACAAATGATTTAGCATCAAATCAATGCGAAGTAGAAGGCTGACCTTCGAATCCATGCGAAGCAAATGGTTTAGCTTCAAATACTTGTGATATACATGATTCAGCTTCAACTGCATGCGAAACAAACGAGTTAGCTTCAAATCCATGCGAAACACATGATTTAGATTAAAATCAATGCGAAGTAGAAGGCTTATGTTCGAATAAATGCGAAACAAATGATATAGCTTCAAATACTTGTGATATACATGATTTAGTTCCAACAGCATGCGAAACAAACGAGTTAGCTTCAAATCCATGCGAAACACATGATTTAGCATCTAATCAATGAGAAGTAGAATGCTGATCTTCGCAATCCATGCGAAGCAAATGGTTTAGCTTCAAATACTTGTGATACACTTGATTTAGCTTCAACTGCATGCGAGACAAACGAGTTAGCTTAAAATCCATGCGAAACAAATGATTTAGCATCAAATCAATGCGAAGTAGAAGGCTGACCTTCGAATCCATGCGAAGCAAATGGTTTAGCTTCAAATACTTGTGATATACATGATTTAGCTTCAACAGCATGCGAAACAAACGAGTTAGCTTAAAATCCATGCGAAACAAATGATTTAGCATCAAATCAATGCGAAGTAGAAGGCTGACCTTCGAATCCATGCGAAGCAAATGGTTTAGCTTCAAATACTTGTGATATACATGATTCAGCTTCAACTGCATGCGAAACAAACGAGTTAGCTTCAAATCCATGCGAAACACATGATTTAGATTAAAATCAATGCGAAGTAGAAGGCTTATGTTCGAATAAATGCGAAACAAATGATATAGCTTCAAATACTTGTGATATACATGATTTAGTTCCAACAGCATGCGAAACAAACGAGTTAGCTTCAAATCCATGCGAAACACATGATTTAGCTTCAAATCAATACGAACTAGAAGGGTTATCTTCGAATCCGTGCGAAAAATATGATATAGCTTCAAATACTTGTGATATACATGATTTAGCTTCAACAGCATGCGAAACAAACGAGTTAGCTTCAAATCCATGCGAAACACATGATTTAGCTTCAAATCAATCCGAAGTAGGAGGCTTATCTTCGATTCCTTGCGATACAAATGGTTTAGCTTCAAATACTTGTGATACACTTGATTTAGCTTCAACAGCATGCGAAACAAACGAGTTAGCTTCAAATCCATGCGAAACACATGATTTAGATTAAAATCAATGCGAGGTAGAAGGCTTATCTTCGAATAAATGCGAAACAAATGATATAGCATCAAATACTTGTGATATACATGATTTAGTTCCAACAGCATGCGAAACAAACGAGTTAGAATCAAATCCATGCGAAACAAATGATCTAGCTTCAAATCAATGCGAAGAAGAAGGGTTATCTTCGAATCCATGCGAAACGAATAGTTTAGCTTCAATTACTTGTGATATACATGATTCAGCTTCAACTGCAAGCGAAACAAACGAGTTAGCTTCAAATCCATGCGAAACACATGATTTAGCTTCAAATCAATGCGAATTAGAAGAGTTATCTTCGAATAAATGCGAAACAAATGATATAGCTTCAAATACTTGTGATATACATGATTTAGCTTCAACAGCATGCGAAACAAACGAGTTAGCATCAAACCCATGCGAAACACATGATTTAGCATCTAATCAATGAGAAGTAGAATGCTGATCTTCGCAATCCATGCGAAGCAAATGGTTTAGCTTCAAATACTTGTGATACACTTGATTTAGCTTCAACTGCATGCGAGACAAGCGAGTTAACTTCAAATCCATGCGAAACAAATGATTTAGCTTCAAATCAATGCGATGTGGAAGGCTAATCTTCGAATCCATGCGAAACAAATGGTTTAGCTTCAAATACTTGTGATATACATGATTTAGCTTCAACAGCATGCGAAACAAACGAGTTAGCTTCAAGTCCAAGCGAAAAACATGATTTATCATCAAGTCAACGCGAAGTTGACGGCTTAGCTTCAAATCCATGCGCAACGAATGATTTAGCTTCAAATACTTGAGAATATAAGTGATATAGCTTCAAATGCAGGTGAAACAAACGAGTTAGCTTCAAACCCATGCGAAACACATGATTTAGCGTCTAATCAATGCGAAGTTGAAGGCTGATCTTCGAATCCATGCGAAGCAAATTGTTTAGCTTCAAATACTTGTGATACACTTGATTTAGCTTCAACAGCATGCGAAGCAAACGAGTTATCATCAAATCCAAGCGAAACACATGATTTATCTTCATATCAATGCTAAGTAGAAAGCTTAGCTTCAAATCCATGGGAATCAAATGGTTTAGCTTCAAATACTTGTGATATACATGATTTAGCTTCAACTGCTAGCGAAAAAACGAGTTAGCTTCAAACCCATGCGAAACACATGATTTAGCATCTAATCAATGCGAAGTAGAAGGCTGATCTTCGAATCCATGCGAAGCAAATTGTTTAGCTCCAAATACTTGTGATACACTTGATTTAGCTTCAACAGCATGCGAAATAAACGAGTTAGCTTCAAATCCATGCGAAACACATGATTTAGCTTCAAATCAATGCGAATTAGAAGGGTTATCTTCGATTCCATGCGATACAACTGGTTTAGCTTCAAATAATTGTGATATACATGATTTAGCTTCAACAGCATGCGAAACAAACGAGTTAGCTTAAAATCCATGCGAAACAAATGATTTAGCATCAAATCAATGCGAAGTAGAAGGCTGACCTTCGAATCCATGCGAAGCAAATCGTTTAGCTTCAAATACTTTGTGATATACATGATTCAGCTTCAACTGCATGCGAAACAAACGAGTTAGCTTCAAATCCATGCGAAACACATGATTTAGATTAAAATCAATGCGAAGTAGAAGGCTTATGTTCGAATAAATGCGAAACAAATGATATAGCTTCAAATACTTGTGATATACATGATTTAGTTCCAACAGCATGCGAAACAAACGAGTTAGCTTCAAATCCATGCGAAACACATGATTTAGCTTCAAATCAATACGAATTAGAAGGGTTATCTTCGAATCCGTGCGAAACATATGATATAGCTTCAAATACTTGTGATATACATGATTTAGCTTCAACAGCATGCGAAACAAACGAGTTAGCTTCAAATCCATGCGAAACACATGATTTAGCTTCAAATCAATCCGAAGTAGGAGGCTTATCTTCGATTCCTTGCGATACAAATGGTTTAGCTTCAAATACTTGTGATATACATGATTTAGCTTCAACAGCATGCGAAACAAACGAGTTAGATTCAAATCCATGCGAAACACATGATTTAGATTAAAATCAATGCGAAGTAGAAGGCTTATCTTCGAATAAATGCGAAACAAATGATATAGCTTCAAATACTTGTGATATACATGATTTAGTTCCAACAGCATGCGAAACAAACGAGTTAGAAACAAATCCATGCGAAACAAATGATCTAGCTTCAAATCAATGCGAAGAAGAAGGGTTATCTTCGAATCCATGCGAAACGAATAGTTTAGCTTCAATTACTTGTGATATACATGATTCAGCTTCAACTGCAAGCGAAACAAACGAGTTAGCTTCAAATCCATGCGAAACACATGATTTAGCTTCAAATCAATGCGAATTAGAAGAGTTATCTTCGAATCCATGCGAAACATATGATATAGCTTCAAATACTTGTGATATACATGATTTAGTTCCAACAGCATGCGAAACAAACGAGTTAGAATCAAATCCATGCGAAACAAATGATCTAGCTTCAAATCAATGCGAAGAAGAAGGGTTATCTTCGAATCCAAGCGAAACGAATAGTTTAGCTTCAATTACTTGTGATATACATGATTCAGCTTCAACTGCAAGCGAAACAAACGAGTTAGCTTCAAATCCATGCGAAACACATGATTTAGCTTCAAATCAATGCGAATTAGAAGAGTTATCTTCGAATCCATGCGAAACATACGATATAGCTTCAAATACTTGTGATATACATGATTTAGCTTCAACAGCATGCGTAGCAAACGAGTTAACTTCAAGTCCAAGCGAAAAACATGATTTATCTTGAAATCAATGCTAAGTAGAAAGCTTAGCTTCAAATCCATGGGAATCAAATGGTTTAGCTTCAAATACTTGTGATATACATGATTTAACTTCAACTGCATGCGAAACAAACGAGTTAGCTTCAAATCCATGCGAAACACATGATTTAGATTAAAATCAATGCGAAGTAGAAGGCTTATGTTCGAATAAATGCGAAACAAATGATATAGCTTCAAATACTTGTGATATACATGATTTAGTTCCAACAGCATGCGAAACAAACGAGTTAGCGTCAAATCCATGCGAAACACATGATTTAGCATCTAATCAATGAGAAGTAGAATGCTGATCTTCGCAATCCATGCGAAGCAAATGGTTTAGCTTCAAGTACTTGTGATACACTTGATTTAGCTTCAACTGCATGCGAGACAAACGAGTTAGCTTAAAATCCATGCGAAACAAATGATTTAGCATCAAATCAATGCGAAGTAGAAGGCTGACCTTCGAATCCATGCGAAGCAAATGGTTTAGCTTCAAATACTTGTGATATACATGATTCAGCTTCAACTGCATGCGAAACAAACGAGTTAGCTTCAAATCCATGCGAAACACATGATTTAGATTAAAATCAATGCGAAGTAGAAGGCTTATGTTCGAATAAATGCGAAACAAATGATATAGCTTCAAATACTTGTGATATACATGATTTAGTTCCAACAGCATGCGAAACAAACGAGTTAGCTTCAAATCCATGCGAAACACATGATTTAGCTTCAAATCAATACGAATTAGAAGGGTTATCTTCGAATCCGTGCGAAACATATGATATAGCTTCAAATACTTGTGATATACATGATTTAGCTTCAACAGCATGCGAAACAAACGAGTTAGCTTCAAATCCATGCGAAACACATGATTTAGCTTCAAATCAATCCGAAGTAGGAGGCTTATCTTCGATTCCTTGCGATACAAATGGTTTAGCTTCAAATACTTGTGATATACACGATTTAGCTTCAACAGCATGCGAAACAAACGAGTTAGCTTCAAATCCATGCGAAACACATGATTTAGATTAAAATCAATGCGAAGTAGAAGGCTTATCTTCGAATAAATGCGAAACAAATGATATAGCTTCAAATACTTGTGATATACATGATTTAGTTCCAACAGCATGCGAAACAAACGAGTTAGAATCAAATCCATGCGAAACAAATGATCTAGCTTCAAATCAATGCGAAGAAGAAGGGTTATCTTCGAATCCATGCGAAACGAATAGTTTAGCTTCAATTACTTGTGATATACATGATTCAGCTTCAACTGCAAGCGAAACAAACGAGTTAGCTTCAAATCCATGCGAAACACATGATTTAGCTTCAAATCAATGCGAATTAGAAGAGTTATCTTCGAATCCATGCGAACCATATGATATAGCTTCAAATACTTGTGATATACATGATTTAGTTCCAACAGCATGCGAAACAAACGAGTTAGAATCAAATCCATGCGAAACAAATGATCTAGCTTCAAATCAATGCGAAGAAGAAGGGTTATCTTCGAATCCAAGCGAAACGAATAGTTTAGCTTCAATTACTTGTGATATACATGATTCAGCTTCAACTGCAAGCGAAACAAACGAGTTAGCTTCAAATCCATGCGAAACACATGATTTAGCTTCAAATCAATGCGAATTAGAAGAGTTATCTTCGAATCCATGCGAAACATATGATATAGCTTCAAATACTTGTGATATACATGATTTAGCTTCAACAGCATGCGTAGCAAACGAGTTAACTTCAAGTCTAAGCGAAAAACATGATTTATCTTGAAATCAATGCTAAGTAGAAAGCTTAGCTTCAAATCCATGGGAATCAAATGGTTTAGCTTCAAATACTTGTGATATACATGATTTAGCTTCAACTGCATGCGAAACAAACGAGTTAACTTCAAATCCATGCGAAACATATGAGTTAGCTTCAAATCAATGCGAAGTGCAAGGCTTATCTTCGAATCCATGCGAAGCAAATGGTTTAGCTTCAAATACTTGTGATATAAATGATTTAGTTTCAACAGCATGCGAAACAAACGAGTTAGATTCAAATTCATGCTAAACACATGATTTAGCTTCAAATCAATGCGAAATAGATGGATTATCTTCGAATCCATGAGAAACAAATGGTTTAACTTCAAATACTTGTGATATACATGATTTAGCTTCAACAGCATGCGAAGCAAACGAGTTATCTTCAAATCCAAGCGAAACACATGATTTATCTTCAAATCAATGCTAAGTAGAAAGCTTAGCTTCAAATCCATGGGAATCAAATGGTTTAGCTTCAAATACTTGTGATATACATGATTCAGCTTCAACTGCATGCGAAACAAACGAGTTAGTTTCAAGTCCAAACGAAAAACATGATTTAGCATCAAGTCAACGCGAAGTTGATAGGCTTAGCTTGAAATCCATGCGAAACGAAAGATTTAGCTTCACATACTTGTGAATATAAGTGATATAGCTTCAAATGCAGGCGAAACAAACGAGTTAGCTTCAAACCCATGCGAAACACATGATTTATCTTCAAATCAATGCTAAGTAGAAAGCTTAGCTTCAAATCCATGGGAATCAAATGGTTTAGCTTCAAATACTTGTGATATACATGATTCAGCTTCAACTGCATGCGAAACAAACGAGTTAGTTTCAAGTCCAAACGAAAAACATGATTTAGCATCAAGTCAACGCGAAGTTGATAGGCTTAGCTTCAAATCCATGCGAAACGAAAGATTTAGCTTCACATACTTGTGAATATAAGTGATATAGCTTCAAATGCAGGCGAAACAAACGAGTTAGCTTCAAACCCATGCGAAACACATGACTTAGCATCTAATCAATGCGAAGTAGAAGGCTAATCTTCGAATCCATGCGAAACAAATGATATAGCTTCAAATACTTGTGATATACATGATTTAGTTCCAACAGCATGCGAAACAAACGAGTTAGATTCAAATCCATGCAAAACACATGATTTAGCTTCAAATCAATGCGAAATAGATGGATTATCTTCGAATCCATGAGAAACAAATGGTTGAACTTCAAATACTTGTGATATACATGATTTAGCTTCAACAGCATGCGAAACAAACGAGTTAGCTTCAAATCCATGCGAAACACATGATTTAGCTTCAAATCAATGCGAAGTAGAAGGGTTATCTTCGAATCCGTGCGAAACAAATGGTTTAGCTGCAAATATTTGTGATATACATGATTTAGCTTCAACTGCATGCGAAACAAACGAGTTAGCTTCAAATCCATGCGAAACACATGATTTAGCATCTAATCAATGCGAAGTAGAAGGCTGATCTTCGAATCCTTGCGAAGCAAATGGTTTAGCTTCAAATACTTGTGATACACTTGATTTAGCTTCAACAGCATGCGAAACAAACGAGTTAGCTTCAAATCCATGCGAAACACATGATTTAGCTTCAAATCAATGCGAAGTAGGAGGCATATCTTCGATTCCTTGCGATTCAAATGGTTTAGCTTCAAATACTTGTGATATACATGATTTAGATTCAACAGCATGCGAAACAAACGAGTTAGCTTCAAATCCATGCGAAACACATGATTTAGCTTCAAATCCATGCGAAACACATGATTTAGCTTCAAATCAATGCGAAGTAGAAGGCTTAGCTTCGAATAAATGCGAAACAAATGGTTTAGCTTCAAATACTTGTGATATATATGATTTAGCTTCAACAGCATGCGAAACAAACGAGTTAGCTTCAAATCCATGCGAAACACATGATTTAGCTTCAAATCAATGCGGAGTAGGAGGCTTATCTTCGATCCCATGCGATACAAATGGTTTAGCTTCAAATACTTGTGATACACTTGATTTAGCTTCAACAGCATGCGAAACAAACGAGTTAGTTTCAAGTCCAAACGAAAAACATGATTTAGCATCAAGTCAACGCGAAGTTGATAGGCTTAGCTTGAAATCCATGCGAAACGAAAGATTTAGCTTAACATACTTGTGAATATAAGTGATATAGCTTCAAATGCAGGCGAAACAAACGAGTTAGCTTCAAACCCATGCGAAACACATGATTTAGCATCTAATCAATGCGAAGTAGAAGGCTAATCTTCGAATCCATGCGAAACAAATGATATAGCTTCAAATACTTGTGATATACATGATTTATTTTCAACAGCATGCGAAACAAACGAGTTAGATTCAAATCCATGCAAAACACATGATTTAGCTTCAAATCAATGCGAAATAGATGGATTATCTTCGAATCCATGAGAAACAAATGGTTGAACTTCAAATACTTGTGATATACATGATTTAGCTTCAACAGCATGCGAAACAAACGAGTTAGCTTCAAATCCATGCGAAACACATGATTTAGCTTCAAATCAATGCGAAGTAGAAGGCTTATCTTCGAATCCATGCGAAGCAAATGGTTTAGCTTCAAATACTTGTGATATAAATGATTTAGTTTCAACAGCATGCGAAACAAACGAGTTAGATTCAAATTCATGCTAAACACATGATTTAGCTTCAAATCAATGCGAAATAGATGGATTATCTTCGAATCCATGAGAAACAAATGGTTTAACTTCAAATACTTGTGATATACATGATTTAGCTTCAACAGCATGCGAAGCAAACGAGTTATCTTCAAATCCAAGCGAAACACATGATTTATCTTCAAATCAATGCTAAGTAGAAAGCTTAGCTTCAAATCCATGGGAATCAAATGGTTTAGCTTCAAATACTTGTGATATACATGATTCAGCTTCAACTGCATGCGAAACAAACGAGTTAGTTTCAAGTCCAAACGAAAAACATGATTTAGCATCAAGTCAACGCGAAGTTGATAGGCTTAGCTTCAAATCCATGCGAAACGAAAGATTTAGCTTCACATACTTGTGAATATAAGTGATATAGCTTCAAATGCAGGCGAAACAAACGAGTTAGCTTCAAACCCATGCGAAACACATGACTTAGCATCTAATCAATGAGAAGTAGAAGGCTAATCTTCGAATCCATGCGAAACAAATGATATAGCTTCAAATACTTGTGATATACATGATTTAGTTCCAACAGCATGCGAAACAAACGAGTTAGATTCAAATCCATGCAAAACACATGATTTAGCTTCAAATCAATGCGAAATAGATGGATTATCTTCGAATCCATGAGAAACAAATGGTTGAACTTCAAATACTTGTGATATACATGATTTAGCTTCAACAGCATGCGAAACAAACGAGTTAGCTTCAAATCCATGCGAAACACATGATTTAGCTTCAAATCAATGCGAAGTAGAAGGGTTATCTTCGAATCCGTGCGAAACAAATGGTTTAGCTGCAAATATTTGTGATATACATGATTTAGCTTCAACTGCATGCGAAACAAACGAGTTAGCTTCAAATCCATGCGAAACACATGATTTAGCATCTAATCAATGCGAAGTAGAAGGCTGATCTTCGAATCCATGCGAAGCAAATGGTTTAGCTTCAAATACTTGTGATACACTTGATTTAGCTTCAACAGCATGCGAAACAAACGAGTTAGCTTCAAATCCATGCGAAACACATGATTTAGCTTCAAATCAATGCGAAGTAGGAGGCATATCTTCGATTCCTTGCGATTCAAATGGTTTAGCTTCAAATACTTGTGATATACATGATTTAGATTCAACAGCATGCGAAACAAACGAGTTAGCTTCAAATCCATGCGAAACACATGATTTAGCTTCAAATCCATGCGAAACACATGATTTAGCTTCAAATCAATGCGAAGTAGAAGGCTTAGCTTCGAATAAATGCGAAACAAATGGGTTAGCTTCAAATACTTGTGATATATATGATTTAGCTTCAACAGCATGCGAAACAAACGAGTTAGCTTCAAATCCATGCGAAACACATGATTTAGCTTCAAATCAATGCGGAGTAGGAGGCTTATCTTCGATCCCATGCGATACAAATGGTTTAGCTTCAAATACTTGTGATACACTTGATTTAGCTTCAACAGCATGCGAAACAAACGAGTTAGTTTCAAGTCCAAACGAAAAACATGATTTAGCATCAAGTCAACGCGAAGTTGATAGGCTTAGCTTGAAATCCATGCGAAACGAAAGATTTAGCTTCACATACTTGTGAATATAAGTGATATAGCTTCAAATGCAGGCGAAACAAACGAGTTAGCTTCAAACCCATGCGAAACACATGATTTAGCATCTAATCAATGCGAAGTAGAAGGCTAATCTTCGAATCCATGCGAAACAAATGATATAGCTTCAAATACTTGTGATATACATGATTTATTTTCAACAGCATGCGAAACAAACGAGTTAGATTCAAATCCATGCAAAACACATGATTTAGCTTCAAATCAATGCGAAATAGATGGATTATCTTCGAATCCATGAGAAACAAATGGTTGAACTTCAAATACTTGTGATATACATGATTTAGCTTCAACAGCATGCGAAACAAACGAGTTAGCTTCAAATCCATGCGAAACACATGATTTAGCTTCAAATCAATGCGAAGTAGAAGGCTTATCTTCGAATCCATGCGAAGCAAATGGTTTAGCTTCAAATACTTGTGATATAAATGATTTAGTTTCAACAGCATGCGAAACAAACGAGTTAGATTCAAATTCATGCTAAACACATGATTTAGCTTCAAATCAATGCGAAATAGATGGATTATCTTCGAATCCATGAGAAACAAATGGTTTAACTTCAAATACTTGTGATATACATGATTTAGCTTCAACAGCATGCGAAGCAAACGAGTTATCTTCAAATCCAAGCGAAACACATGATTTATCTTCAAATCAATGCTAAGTAGAAAGCTTAGCTTCAAATCCATGGGAATCAAATGGTTTAGCTTCAAATACTTGTGATATACATGATTCAGCTTCAACTGCATGCGAAACAAACGAGTTAGTTTCAAGTCCAAACGAAAAACATGATTTAGCATCAAGTCAACGCGAAGTTGATAGGCTTAGCTTCAAATCCATGCGAAACGAAAGATTTAGCTTCACATACTTGTGAATATAAGTGATATAGCTTCAAATGCAGGCGAAACAAACGAGTTAGCTTCAAACCCATGCGAAACACATGACTTAGCATCTAATCAATGCGAAGTAGAAGGCTAATCTTCGAATCCATGCGAAACAAATGATATAGCTTCAAATACTTGTGATATACATGATTTAGTCCCAACAGCATGCGAAACAAACGAGTTAGATTCAAATCCATGCAAAACACATGATTTAGCTTCAAATCAATGCGAAATAGATGGATTATCTTCGAATCCATGAGAAACAAATGGTTGAACTTCAAATACTTGTGATATACATGATTTAGCTTCAACAGCATGCGAAACAAACGAGTTAGCTTCAAATCCATGCGAAACACATGATTTAGCTTCAAATCAATGCGAAGTAGAAGGGTTATCTTCGAATCCGTGCGAAACAAATGGTTTAGCTGCAAATATTTGTGATATACATGATTTAGCTTCAACTGCATGCGAAACAAACGAGTTAGCTTCAAATCCATGCGAAACACATGATTTAGCATCTAATCAATGCGAAGTAGAAGGCTGATCTTCGAATCCATGCGAAGCAAATGGTTTAGCTTCAAATACTTGTGATACACTTGATTTAGCTTCACCAGCATGCGAAACAAACGAGTTAGCTTCAAATCCATGCGAAACACATGATTTAGCTTCAAATCAATGCGAAGTAGGAGGCATATCTTCGATTCCTTGCGATTCAAATGGTTTAGCTTCAAATACTTGTGATATACATGATTTAGATTCAACAGCATGCGAAACAAACGAGTTAGCTTCAAATCCATGCGAAACACATGATTTAGCTTCAAATCCATGCGAAACACATGATTTAGCTTCAAATCAATGCGAAGTAGAAGGGTTATCTTCGAATCCATGCGAAACAAATGGTTTAGCTGCAAATACTTGTGATATACATGATTTAGCTTCAACTGCATACGAAAAAAAAGAGTTAGCTTCAAATCCATGCGAAACACATGATTTAGATTAAAATCAATGCGAAGTAGAAGGCTTATCTTCGAATAAATGCGAAACAAATGATATAGCTTCAAATACTTGTGATATACATGATTTAGTTCCAACAGCATGCGAAACAAACGAGTTAGAATCAAATCCTTGCGAAACAAATGATTTAGCTTCAAATCAATGCGAAGTAGAAGGCTTACCTTCGAATCCATGCGAAACAAATGGATTATCTTCAAATACTTGTGATATACATGATTTAGCTTCAACAGCATGCGAAACAAACGAGTTAGCTTCAAATCCATGCGAAACACATGATTTAGCTTCAAATCAATGCGAAGTAGAAGGGTTATCTTCGAATCCATGCGAAACAAATGGTTTAGCTGCAAATATTTGTGATATACATGATTTAGCTACAACTGCATGCGAAACAAACGAGTTAACTTCAAATCCATGCGAAACACATGAGTTAGCTTCAAATCAATGCTAAGTAGAAAGCTTAGCTTCAAATCCATGGGAATCAAATGGTTTAGCTTCAAATATTTGTGATATACATGATTCAGCTTCAACTGCATGCGAAACAAACGAGTTAGTTTCAAGTCCAAACGAAAAACATGATTTAGCATCAAGTCAACGCGAAGTTGGTGGCTTAGCTTCAAATCCATGCGAAACGAAAGATTTAGCTTCACATACTTGTGAATATAAGTGATATAGCTTCAAATGCAGGCGAAACAAATGAGTTAGCTTCAAACCCATGCGAAACACATGACTTAGCATCTAATCAATGCGAAGTAGAAGGCTAATCTTCGAATCCATGCGAAACAAATGATATAGCTTCAAATACTTGTGATATACATGATTTATTTTCAACAGCATGCGAAACAAACGAGTTAGATTCAAATCCATGCAAAACACATGATTTAGCTTCAAATCAATGCGAAATAGATGGATTATCTTCGAATCCATGAGAAACAAATGGTTGAACTTCAAATACTTGTGATATACATGATTTAGCTTCAACAGCATGCGAAACAAACGAGTTAGCTTCAAATCCATGCGAAACACATGATTTAGCTTCAAATCAATGCGAAGTAGAAGGGTTATCTTCGAATCCATGCGAAACAAATGGTTTAGCTGCAAATACTTGTGATATACATGATTTAGCTTCAACTGCATACGAAAAAAAAGAGTTAGCTTCAAATCCATGCGAAACACATGATTTAGCTTCAAATCCATGCGAAACACATGATTTAGCTTCAAATCAATGCGAAGTAGAAGGGTTATCTTCGAATCCATGCGAAACAAATGGTTTAGCTGCAAATACTTGTGATATACATGATTTAGCTTCAACTGCATACGAAAAAAAAGAGTTAGCTTCAAATCCATGCGAAACACATGATTTAGATTAAAATCAATGCGAAGTAGAAGGCTTATCTTCGAATAAATGCGAAACAAATGATATAGCTTCAAATACTTGTGATATACATGATTTAGTTCCAACAGCATGCGAAACAAACGAGTTAGAATCAAATCCTTGCGAAACAAATGATTTAGCTTCAAATCAATGCGAAGTAGAAGGCTTACCTTCGAATCCATGCGAAACAAATGGATTATCTTCAAATACTTGTGATATACATGATTTAGCTTCAACAGCATGCGAAACAAACGAGTTAGCTTCAAATCCATGCGAAACACATGATTTAGCTTCAAATCAATGCGAAGTAGAAGGGTTATCTTCGAATCCATGCGAAACAAATGGTTTAGCTGCAAATATTTGTGATATACATGATTTAGCTACAACTGCATGCGAAACAAACGAGTTAACTTCAAATCCATGCGAAACACATGAGTTAGCTTCAAATCAATGCTAAGTAGAAAGCTTAGCTTCAAATCCATGGGAATCAAATGGTTTAGCTTCAAATATTTGTGATATACATGATTCAGCTTCAACTGCATGCGAAACAAACGAGTTAGTTTCAAGTCCAAACGAAAAACATGATTTAGCATCAAGTCAACGCGAAGTTGGTGGCTTAGCTTCAAATCCATGCGAAACGAAAGATTTAGCTTCACATACTTGTGAATATAAGTGATATAGCTTCAAATGCAGGCGAAACAAATGAGTTAGCTTCAAACCCATGCGAAACACATGACTTAGCATCTAATCAATGCGAAGTAGAAGGCTAATCTTCGAATCCATGCGAAACAAATGATATAGCTTCAAATACTTGTGATATACATGATTTATTTTCAACAGCATGCGAAACAAACGAGTTAGATTCAAATCCATGCAAAACACATGATTTAGCTTCAAATCAATGCGAAATAGATGGATTATCTTCGAATCCATGAGAAACAAATGGTTGAACTTCAAATACTTGTGATATACATGATTTAGCTTCAACAGCATGCGAAACAAACGAGTTAGCTTCAAATCCATGCGAAACACATGATTTAGCTTCAAATCAATGCGAAGTAGAAGGGTTATCTTCGAATCCATGCGAAACAAATGGTTTAGCTGCAAATACTTGTGATATACATGATTTAGCTTCAACTGCATACGAAAAAAAAGAGTTAGCTTCAAATCCATGCGAAACACATGATTTAGATTAAAATCAATGCGAAGTAGAAGGCTTATCTTCGAATAAATGCGAAACAAATGATATAGCTTCAAATACTTGTGATATACATGATTTAGTTCCAACAGCATGCGAAACAAACGAGTTAGAATCAAATCCTTGCGAAACAAATGATTTAGCTTCAAATCAATGCGAAGTAGAAGGCTTACCTTCGAATCCATGCGAAACAAATGGATTATCTTCAAATACTTGTGATATACATGATTTAGCTTCAACAGCATGCGAAACAAACGAGTTAGCTTCAAATCCATGCGAAACACATGATTTAGCTTCAAATCAATGCGGAGTAGGAGGCTTATCTTCGATCCCATGCGATACAAATGGTTTAGCTTCAAATACTTGTGATACACTTGATTTAGCTTCAACAGCATGCGAAACAAACGAGTTAGTTTCAAGTCCAAACGAAAAACATGATTTAGCATCAAGTCAACGCGAAGTTGATAGGCTTAGCTTGAAATCCATGCGAAACGAAAGATTTAGCTTCACATACTTGTGAATATAAGTGATATAGCTTCAAATGCAGGCGAAACAAACGAGTTAGCTTCAAACCCATGCGAAACACATGATTTAGCATCTAATCAATGCGAAGTAGAAGGCTAATCTTCGAATCCATGCGAAACAAATGATATAGCTTCAAATACTTGTGATATACATGATTTATTTTCAACAGCATGCGAAACAAACGAGTTAGATTCAAATCCATGCAAAACACATGATTTAGCTTCAAATCAATGCGAAATAGATGGATTATCTTCGAATCCATGAGAAACAAATGGTTGAACTTCAAATACTTGTGATATACATGATTTAGCTTCAACAGCATGCGAAACAAACGAGTTAGCTTCAAATCCATGCGAAACACATGATTTAGCTTCAAATCAATGCGAAGTAGAAGGCTTATCTTCGAATCCATGCGAAGCAAATGGTTTAGCTTCAAATACTTGTGATATAAATGATTTAGTTTCAACAGCATGCGAAACAAACGAGTTAGATTCAAATTCATGCTAAACACATGATTTAGCTTCAAATCAATGCGAAATAGATGGATTATCTTCGAATCCATGAGAAACAAATGGTTTAACTTCAAATACTTGTGATATACATGATTTAGCTTCAACAGCATGCGAAGCAAACGAGTTATCTTCAAATCCAAGCGAAACACATGATTTATCTTCAAATCAATGCTAAGTAGAAAGCTTAGCTTCAAATCCATGGGAATCAAATGGTTTAGCTTCAAATACTTGTGATATACATGATTCAGCTTCAACTGCATGCGAAACAAACGAGTTAGTTTCAAGTCCAAACGAAAAACATGATTTAGCATCAAGTCAACGCGAAGTTGATAGGCTTAGCTTCAAATCCATGCGAAACGAAAGATTTAGCTTCACATACTTGTGAATATAAGTGATATAGCTTCAAATGCAGGCGAAACAAACGAGTTAGCTTCAAACCCATGCGAAACACATGACTTAGCATCTAATCAATGCGAAGTAGAAGGCTAATCTTCGAATCCATGCGAAACAAATGATATAGCTTCAAATACTTGTGATATACATGATTTAGTCCCAACAGCATGCGAAACAAACGAGTTAGATTCAAATCCATGCAAAACACATGATTTAGCTTCAAATCAATGCGAAATAGATGGATTATCTTCGAATCCATGAGAAACAAATGGTTGAACTTCAAATACTTGTGATATACATGATTTAGCTTCAACAGCATGCGAAACAAACGAGTTAGCTTCAAATCCATGCGAAACACATGATTTAGCTTCAAATCAATGCGAAGTAGAAGGGTTATCTTCGAATCCGTGCGAAACAAATGGTTTAGCTGCAAATATTTGTGATATACATGATTTAGCTTCAACTGCATGCGAAACAAACGAGTTAGCTTCAAATCCATGCGAAACACATGATTTAGCATCTAATCAATGCGAAGTAGAAGGCTGATCTTCGAATCCATGCGAAGCAAATGGTTTAGCTTCAAATACTTGTGATACACTTGATTTAGCTTCAACAGCATGCGAAACAAACGAGTTAGCTTCAAATCCATGCGAAACACATGATTTAGCTTCAAATCAATGCGAAGTAGGAGGCATATCTTCGATTCCTTGCGATTCAAATGGTTTAGCTTCAAATACTTGTGATATACATGATTTAGATTCAACAGCATGCGAAACAAACGAGTTAGCTTCAAATCCATGCGAAACACATGATTTAGCTTCAAATCCATGCGAAACACATGATTTAGCTTCAAATCAATGCGAAGTAGAAGGGTTATCTTCGAATCCATGCGAAACAAATGGTTTAGCTGCAAATACTTGTGATATACATGATTTAGCTTCAACTGCATACGAAAAAAAAGAGTTAGCTTCAAATCCATGCGAAACACATGATTTAGATTAAAATCAATGCGAAGTAGAAGGCTTATCTTCGAATAAATGCGAAACAAATGATATAGCTTCAAATACTTGTGATATACATGATTTAGTTCCAACAGCATGCGAAACAAACGAGTTAGAATCAAATCCTTGCGAAACAAATGATTTAGCTTCAAATCAATGCGAAGTAGAAGGCTTACCTTCGAATCCATGCGAAACAAATGGATTATCTTCAAATACTTGTGATATACATGATTTAGCTTCAACAGCATGCGAAACAAACGAGTTAGCTTCAAATCCATGCGAAACACATGATTTAGCTTCAAATCAATGCGAAGTAGAAGGGTTATCTTCGAATCCATGCGAAACAAATGGTTTAGCTGCAAATATTTGTGATATACATGATTTAGCTACAACTGCATGCGAAACAAACGAGTTAACTTCAAATCCATGCGAAACACATGAGTTAGCTTCAAATCAATGCTAAGTAGAAAGCTTAGCTTCAAATCCATAGGAATCAAATGGTTTAGCTTCAAATATTTGTGATATACATGATTCAGCTTCAACTGCATGCGAAACAAACGAGTTAGTTTCAAGTCCAAACGAAAAACATGATTTAGCATCAAGTCAACGCGAAGTTGGTGGCTTAGCTTCAAATCCATGCGAAACGAAAGATTTAGCTTCACATACTTGTGAATATAAGTGATATAGCTTCAAATGCAGGCGAAACAAATGAGTTAGCTTCAAACCCATGCGAAACACATGACTTAGCATCTAATCAATGCGAAGTAGAAGGCTAATCTTCGAATCCATGCGAAACAAATGATATAGCTTCAAATACTTGTGATATACATGATTTATTTTCAACAGCATGCGAAACAAACGAGTTAGATTCAAATCCATGCAAAACACATGATTTAGCTTCAAATCAATGCGAAATAGATGGATTATCTTCGAATCCATGAGAAACAAATGGTTGAACTTCAAATACTTGTGATATACATGATTTAGCTTCAACAGCATGCGAAACAAACGAGTTAGCTTCAAATCCATGCGAAACACATGATTTAGCTTCAAATCAATGCGAAGTAGAAGGGTTATCTTCGAATCCATGCGAAACAAATGGTTTAGCTGCAAATACTTGTGATATACATGATTTAGCTTCAACTGCATACGAAAAAAAAGAGTTAGCTTCAAATCCATGCGAAACACATGATTTAGATTAAAATCAATGCGAAGTAGAAGGCTTATCTTCGAATAAATGCGAAACAAATGATATAGCTTCAAATACTTGTGATATACATGATTTAGTTCCAACAGCATGCGAAACAAACGAGTTAGAATCAAATCCTTGCGAAACAAATGATTTAGCTTCAAATCAATGCGAAGTAGAAGGCTTACCTTCGAATCCATGCGAAACAAATGGATTATCTTCAAATACTTGTGATATACATGATTTAGCTTCAACAGCATGCGAAACAAACGAGTTAGCTTCAAATCCATGCGAAACACATGATTTAGCTTCAAATCAATGCGAAGTAGAAGGGTTATCTTCGAATCCATGCGAAACAAATGGTTTAGCTGCAAATATTTGTGATATACATGATTTAGCTACAACTGCATGCGAAACAAACGAGTTAACTTCAAATCCATGCGAAACACATGAGTTAGCTTCAAATCAATGCTAAGTAGAAAGCTTAGCTTCAAATCCATGGGAATCAAATGGTTTAGCTTCAAATATTTGTGATATACATGATTCAGCTTCAACTGCATGCGAAACAAACGAGTTAGTTTCAAGTCCAAACGAAAAACATGATTTAGCATCAAGTCAACGCGAAGTTGGTGGCTTAGCTTCAAATCCATGCGAAACGAAAGATTTAGCTTCACATACTTGTGAATATAAGTGATATAGCTTCAAATGCAGGCGAAACAAACGAGTTAGCTTCAAACCCATGCGAAACACATGACTTAGCATCTAATCTTCGAATCCATGCGAAACAAATGATATAGCTTCAAATACTTGTGATATACATGATTTATTTTCAACAGCATGCGAAACAAACGAGTTAGATTCAAATCCATGCAAAACACATGATTTAGCTTCAAATCAATGCGAAATAGATGGATTATCTTCGAATCCATGAGAAACAAATGGTTGAACTTCAAATACTTGTGATATACATGATTTATCTTCAACAGCATGCGAAACAAACGAGTTAGCTTCAAATCCATGCGAAACACATGATTTAGCTTCAAATCAATGCGAAGTAGAAGGGTTATCTTCGAATCCATGCGAAACAAATGGTTTAGCTGCAAATATTTGTGATATACATGATTTAGCTTCAACAGCATGCGAAACAAACGAGTTATCTTCAAATCCATGCGAAACACATGATTTAGCATCAAATCAATGCGAAGTAGAAGGCTTATCTTCGAATCCATGCGTAACAAATGGTTTAGCTGCAAATACTTGTGATATACATGATTTAGCTTCAACTGCATGCGACACAAACGAGTTAGCTGCTAATCCATGCGAAACACATGATTTAGATTAAAATCAATGCGAAGTAGAAGGCTTATTTTCGAATCCATGCGAAACAAATGGTTTAGCTTCAAATCCTTGTGATATACATGATTTAGCTTCAACTGCATGCGAAACAAACGAGTTAGCTTAAAATCCATGCGGAACACATGATTTAGCTTCAAATCAATGCGAAGTAGAAAGCTGATCTTCGAATCCATGCGAAGCAAATGGTTTAGCTTCAAATACTTTTGATACAGTTGATTTAGCTTCAACAGCATGCGAAACAAACGAGTTAGCTTCAAATCCATGCGAAACACATGATTTAGCATCAAATCAATGCGATGTGGAAGGCTTATCTTCGAATCCATGCGAAACGAATAGTTTAACTTCAAATACTTGTGATATACATGATTCAGCTTCAACTGCATGCGAAACAAACGAGTTAGCTTCAAATCCATGCGAAACACATGATTTAGATTAAAATCAATGCGAAGTAGAAGGCTTATCTTCGAATCCATGCGAAACAATTGGTTTAGCTTCAAATGCTTGTGATATACATGATTTAGCTACAACTGCATGCGAAAAAACGAGTTAGCTTCAAAACCAAGCGAAACACATGATTTAGCCTCAAATCAATGCGAAGTAGAAGGCTTAGCTTCGAATAAATGCGAAACAAATGGTTTAGCTTCAAATACTTGTGATATATATGATTTAGCTTCAACAGCATGCGAAACAAACGAGTTAGCTTCAAATCCATGCGAAACACATGATTTAGCATCAAGTCAACGCGAAGTTGGTGGCTTAGCTTCAAATCCATGCGAAACGAAAGATTTAGCTTCACATACTTGTGAATATAAGTGATATAGCTTCAAATGCAGGCGAAACAAATGAGTTAGCTTCAAACCCATGCGAAACACATGACTTAGCATCTAATCAATGCGAAGTAGAAGGCTAATCTTCGAATCCATGCGAAACAAATGATATAGCTTCAAATACTTGTGATATACATGATTTATTTTCAACAGCATGCGAAACAAACGAGTTAGATTCAAATCCATGCAAAACACATGATTTAGCTTCAAATCAATGCGAAATAGATGGATTATCTTCGAATCCATGAGAAACAAATGGTTGAACTTCAAATACTAGTGATATACATGATTTAGCTTCAACAGCATGCGAAACAAACGAGTTAGCTTCAAATCCATGCGAAACACATGATTTAGCTTCAAATCAATGCGAAGTAGAAGGGTTATCTTCGAATCCGTGCGAAACAAATGGTTTAGCTGCAAATATTTGTGATATACATGATTTAGCTTCAACTGCATGCGAAACAAACGAGTTAGCTTCAAATCCATGCGAAACACATGATTTAGCATCTAATCAATGCGAAGTAGAAGGCTGATCTTCGAATCCATGCGAAGCAAATGGTTTAGCTTCAAATACTTGTGATACACTTGATTTAGCTTCAACAGCATGCGAAACAAACGAGTTAGCTTCAAATCCATGCGAAACACATGATTTAGCTTCAAATCAATGCGAAGTAGGAGGCATATCTTCGATTCCTTGCGATTCAAATGGTTTAGCTTCAAATACTTGTGATATACATGATTTAGATTCAACAGCATGCGAAACAAACGAGTTAGCTTCAAATCCATGCGAAACACATGATTTAGCTTCAAATCAATGCGAAGTAGAAGGGTTATCTTCGAATCCATGCGAAACAAATGGTTTAGCTGCAAATACTTGTGATATACATGATTTAGCTTCAACTGCATACGAAAAAAAAGAGTTAGCTTCAAATCCATGCGAAACACATGATTTAGATTAAAATCAATGCGAAGTAGAAGGCTTATCTTCGAATAAATGCGAAACAAATGATATAGCTTCAAATACTTGTGATATACATGATTTAGTTCCAACAGCATGCGAAACAAACGAGTTAGAATCAAATCCTTGCGAAACAAATGATTTAGCTTCAAATCAATGCGAAGTAGAAGGCTTACCTTCGAATCCATGCGAAACAAATGGATTATCTTCAAATACTTGTGATATACATGATTTAGCTTCAACAGCATGCGAAACAAACGAGTTAGCTTCAAATCCATGCGAAACACATGATTTAGCTTCAAATCAATGCGAAGTAGAAGGGTTATCTTCGAATCCATGCGAAACAAATGGTTTAGCTGCAAATATTTGTGATATACATGATTTAGCTACAACTGCATGCGAAACAAACGAGTTAACTTCAAATCCATGCGAAACACATGAGTTAGCTTCAAATCAATGCTAAGTAGAAAGCTTAGCTTCAAATCCATGGGAATCAAATGGTTTAGCTTCAAATATTTGTGATATACATGATTCAGCTTCAACTGCATGCGAAACAAACGAGTTAGTTTCAAGTCCAAACGAAAAACATGATTTAGCATCAAGTCAACGCGAAGTTGGTGGCTTAGCTTCAAATCCATGCGAAACGAAAGATTTAGCTTCACATACTTGTGAATATAAGTGATATAGCTTCAAATGCAGGCGAAACAAACGAGTTAGCTTCAAACCCATGCGAAACACATGACTTAGCATCTAATCAATGCGAAGTAGAAGGCTAATCTTCGAATCCATGCGAAACAAATGATATAGCTTCAAATACTTGTGATATACATGATTTATTTTCAACAGCATGCGAAACAAACGAGTTAGATTCAAATCCATGCAAAACACATGATTTAGCTTCAAATCAATGCGAAATAGATGGATTATCTTCGAATCCATGAGAAACAAATGGTTGAACTTCAAATACTTGTGATATACATGATTTAGCTTCAACAGCATGCGAAACAAACGAGTTAGCTTCAAATCCATGCGAAACACATGATTTAGCTTCAAATCAATGCGAAGTAGAAGGGTTATCTTCGAATCCATGCGAAACAAATGGTTTAGCTGCAAATATTTGTGATATACATGATTTAGCTTCAACAGCATGCGAAACAAACGAGTTATCTTCAAATCCATGCGAAACACATGATTTAGCATCAAATCAATGCGAAGTAGAAGGCTTATCTTCGAATCCATGCGTAACAAATGGTTTAGCTGCAAATACTTGTGATATACATGATTTAGCTTCAACTGCATGCGAAACAAACGAGTTAGCTGCTAATCCATGCGAAACACATGATTTAGATTAAAATCAATGCGAAGTAGAAGGCTTATTTTCGAATCCATGCGAAACAAATGGTTTAACTTCAAATACTTGTGATATACATGATTCAGCTTCAACTGCATGCGAAACAAACGAGTTAGCTTCAAATCCATGCGAAACACATGATTTAACTTCAAATCAATGCGAAGTAGAAGGGGTATCTTCGTATCGATGCGAAACAAATGGTTTAGCTGCAAATACTTGTGATATACGTGATTTAGCTTCTACTGCATGCGAAACAAACGAGTTAGCTTCAAATCCATGCGAAACACATGATTTAACTTCAAATCAATGCGAAGTAGAAGGGGTATCTTCGTATCGATGCGAAACAAATGGTTTAGCTGCAAATACTTGTGATATACGTGATTTAGCTTCTACTGCATGCGAAACAAACGAGTTAACTTCGAATCCATCCGAAACGAATAGTTTAGCTTCTAATACTTGTGATGTACATGATTCAGCTTCAACTGCATGCGAAACAAACGAGTTAGCTTCAAATCCATACGAAACACATGATTTAGATTAAAATCAATGCGAAGTAGAAGGCTTAACTTCGAATCCATGCGAAACAAATTGTTTAGCTTCAAATACTTGTGATATACATGATTTAGCTTCAACTGCATGCGAAACAAACGTGTTAGCTTAAAATCCATGCGGAACACATGATTTAGCTTCAAATCAATGCGAAGTAGAAGGCTGATCTTCGAATCCATGCGTAACAAATGGTTTAACTTCAAATACTTGTGATATACATGATTTAGCTTCAACAGCATGCGAAACAAACGAGTTAGCTTCAAATCCATGCGAATCAAATGTTTTATCTTCAAATACTTGTGATATACATGATTTATCTTCAACACCTAGCAAAAAAAACGAGTTAGCTTCAAATCCATGCGAGACACATGATTTAGCTTCAAATCAATGCGAAGTAGATGGATTATCTTCGATCCCATGCGAAACAAATGGTTTAACTTCAAATACTTGTGATATACATGATTCAGCTTCAACTGCATGCGAAACAAACGAGTTAGCTTCAAATCCATGCGAAACACATGATTTAGCATCAAATCAATGCGATGTGGAAGGCTTATCTTCGAATCCATGCGAAACGAATAGTTTAACTTCAAATACTTGTGATATACATGATTCAGCTTCAACTGCATGCGAAACAAACGAGTTAGCTTCAAATCCATGCGAAACACACGATTTAGATTAAAATCAATGCGAAGTAGAAGGCTTATCTTCGAATCCATGCGAAACAATTGGTTTAGCTTCAAATGCTTGTGATATACATGATTTAGCTACAACTGCATGCGAAAAAACGAGTTAGCTTCAAAACCAAGCGAAACACATGATTTAGCCTCAAATCAATGCGAAGTAGAAGGCTTAGCTTCGAATAAATGCGAAACAAATGGTTTAGCTTCAAATACTTGTGATATATATGATTTAGCTTCAACAGCATGCGAAACAAACGAGTTAGCTTCAAATCCATGCGAAACACATGATTTAGCTTCAAATCAATGCGGAGTAGGAGGCTTATCTTCGATCCCATGCGATACAAATGGTTTAGCTTCAAATACTTGTGATACACTTGATTTAGCTTCAACAGCATGCGAAACAAACGAGTTAGCTTCAAATCCATGCGAAACACATGATTTAGCTTCAAATCAATGCGAAGTAGGAGGCATATCTTCGATTCCTTGCGATTCAAATGGTTTAGCTTCAAATACTTGTGATATACATGATTTAGATTCAACAGCATGCGAAACAAACGAGTTAGCTTCAAATCCATGCGAAACACATGATTTAGCTTCAAATCAATGCGAAGTAGAAGGGTTATCTTCGAATCCATGCGAAACAAATGGTTTAGCTGCAAATACTTGTGATATACATGATTTAGCTTCAACTGCATACGAAAAAAAAGAGTTAGCTTCAAATCCATGCGAAACACATGATTTAGATTAAAATCAATGCGAAGTAGAAGGCTTATCTTGGAATAAATGCGAAACAAATGATATTGCTTCAAATACTTGTGATATACATGATTTAGTTCCAACAGCATGCGAAACAAACGAGTTAGAATCAAATCCTTGCGAAACAAATGATTTAGCTTCAAATCAATGCGAAGTAGAAGGCTGATCTTCGAATCCATGCGAAGCAAATGGTTTAGCTTCAAATACTTTTGATACACTTGAGTTAGCTTTAACAGCATGCGAAACAAACGAGTTAGCTTCAAATCCTTGCGAAACACATGATTTAGCATCAAATCAATGCGAAGTGGAAGACTTATCTTCGAATCCATGCGAAACGAATAGTTTAGCTTCAAATACTTGTGATATACATGATTCAGCTTCAACTGCATGCGAAACAAACGAGTTAGCTTTAAATCCATGCGAAACACATGATTTAGCTTCAAATCAATGCGAATTAGAAGGGTTATCGTCGAATCCATGCGAAACAAATGATATAGCTTCAAATACTTGTGATATACATGATTTAGCTTCAACAGCATCCGAAACAAACGAGTTAGATTCAAATCCATGCAAAACACATGATTTAGCTTCAAATCAATGCGAAATAGATGGATTATTTCGAATCCATGCGAAACGAATAGTTTAGCTTCAATTACTTGTGATATACATGATTCAGCTTCAACTGCATGCGAAACAAACGAGTTAGCTTCAAATCCATGCGAAACACATGATTTAGCATCAAATCAATGCGAATTAGAAGGCTGATCTTCGAATCCATGCGTAACAAATGGTTTAGCTTCAAATACTTGTGATACACTTGGTTTAGCTTCAACAGCATGCGAAACAAACGAGTTAGCTTCAAATCCATGCGAATCAAATGTTTTATCTTCAAATACTTGTGATATACATGATTTATCTTCAACACCTAGCAAAAAAAACGAGTTAGCTTCAAATCCATGCGAGACACATGATTTAGCTTCAAATCAATGCGAAGTAGATGGATTATCTTCGAACCCATGCGAAACAAATGGTTTAACTTCAAATACTTGTGATATACATGATTCAGCTTCAACTGCATGCGAAACAAACGAGTTAGCTTCAAATCCATGCGAAACACATGATTTAACTTCAAATCAATGCGAAGTAGAAGGGGTATCTTCGTATCGATGCGAAACAAATGGTTTAGCTGCAAATACTTGTGATATACGTGATTTAGCTTCTACTGCATGCGAAACAAACGAGTTAACTTCGAATCCATCCGAAACGAATAGTTTAGCTTCTAATACTTGTGATGTACATGATTCAGCTTCAACTGCATGCGAAACAAACGAGTTAGCTTCAAATCCATACGAAACACATGATTTAGATTAAAATCAATGCGAAGTAGAAGGCTTAACTTCGAATCCATGCGAAACAAATTGTTTAGCTTCAAATACTTGTGATATACATGATTTAGCTTCAACTGCATGCGAAACAAACGTGTTAGCTTAAAATCCATGCGGAACACATGATTTAGCTTCAAATCAATGCGAAGTAGAAGGCTGATCTTCGAATCCATGCGTAACAAATGGTTTAACTTCAAATACTTGTGATATACATGATTTAGCTTCAACAGCATGCGAAACAAACGAGATAGCTTCAAATCCATGCGAAACACATGATTTAGCTTCAAATCAATGCGAATTAGAAGGGTTGTCTTGGAATCCATGTGAAACGTATGATATAGCTTCAAATACTTGTGATATACATGATTTAGCTTCAACAGCATGCGAAAAAAACGAGTTAGCTTCAAAACCAAGCGAAACACATGATTTAGCGTCAAATCAATGCGAAGTAGAAGGCTTAGCTTCGAATAAATGCGAAACAAATGGTTTAGCTTCAAATACTTGTGATATATATGATTTAGCTTCAACAGCATGCGAAACGAACGAGATAGCTTCAAATCCATGCGAAACCCATGATTTAGCTTCAAATCAATGCGAAGTAGGAGGCTTACCTTCGATCCTATGCGTTACAAATGGTTTAGCTTCAAATACTTGTGATATACATGATTTAGCTTCAACAGCATGCGAAACAAACGAGTTATCTTCAAATCCATGCGAAACACATGATTTAGCTTCAAATCAATGCGATGTGGAAGGCTTATCTTCGAATCCATGCGAAACGAATAGTTTAACTTCAAATACTTGTGATATACATGATTCAGCTTCAACTGCATGCGAAACAAACGAGTTAGCTTCAAATCCATGCGAAACACATGATTTAGATTAAAATCAATGCGAAGTAGATGGCTTATCTTCGAATCCATGCGAAACAATTGGTTTAGCTTCAAATGCTTGTGATATACATGATTTAGCTACAACTGCATGCGAAAAAACGAGTTAGCTTCAAAACCAAGCGAAACACATGATTTAGCCTCAAATCAATGCGAAGTAGAAGGCTTAGCTTCGAATAAATGCGAAACAAATGGTTTAGCTTCAAATACTTGTGATATATATGATTTAGCTTCTACAGCATGCGAAACAAACGAGTTAGCTTCAAATCCATGCGAAACACATGATTTAGCTTCAAATCAATGCGGAGTAGGAGGCTTATCTTCGATCCCATGCGATACAAATGGTTTAGCTTCAAATACTTGTGATACACTTGATTTAGCTTCAACAGCATGCGAAACAAACGAGTTAGCTTCAAATCCATGCGAAACACATGATTTATCTTCAAATCAATGCGAATTAGAAGGGTTATCTTGGAATGCATGCGAAACGTATGATATAGCTTCAAATACTTGTGATATACATGATTTAGCTACAACAGCATGCGAAACAGACGAGTTAGCTTCAAATCCATGCGAAACACATGATTTAGCTTCAAATCAATGCGAAGTAGAAGGGTTATCTTCGAATCCATGCGAAACAAATGGTTTAGCTGCAAATACATGTGATATACATGATTTAGCTTCAACTGCATACGAAAAAAAGAGTTAGCTTCAAATCCATGCGAAACACATGATTTAGATTAAAATCAATGCGAAGTAGAAGGCTTATCTTGGAATAAATGCGAAACAAATGATATTGCTTCAAATACTTGTGATATACATGATTTAGTTCCAACAGCATGCGAAACAAACAAGTTAGAATCAAATCCTTGCGAAACAAATGATTTAGCTTCAAATCAATGCGAAGTAGAAGGCTGATCTTCGAATCCATGCGAAGCAAATGGTTTAGCTTCAAATACTTTTGATACACTTGAGTTAGCTTTAACAGCATGCGAAACAAACGAGTTAGCTTCAAATCCTTGCGAAACACATGATTTAGCATCAAATCAATGCGAAGTGGAAGACTTATCTTCGAATCCATGCGAAACGAATAGTTTAGCTTCAAATACTTGTGATATACATGATTCAGCTTCAACTGCATGCGAAACAAACGAGTTAGCTTTAAATCCATGCGAAACACATGATTTAGCTTCAAATCAATGCGAATTAGAAGGGTTATCGTCGAATCCATGCGAAACAAATGATATAGCTTCAAATACTTGTGATATACATGATTTAGCTTCAACAGCATCCGAAACAAACGAGTTAGATTCAAATCCATGCAATACACATGATTTAGCTTCAAATCAATGCGAAATAGATGGATTATCTTCGAATCCATGAGAAACAAATGGTTGAAATTCAAATACTTGTGATATACATGATTTAGCTTCAACAGCATGCGAAACAAACGAGTTAGCTTCAAATCCATGCGAAACACATGATTTAGCTTCAAATCAATGCGAAGTAGAAGGGTTATCTTCGAATCCATGCGAAACAAATGGTTTAGCTGCAAATATTTGTGATATACATGATTTAGCTTCAACTGCATGCGAAACAAACGATTTAACTTCAAATCCATGCGAAACACATGAGTTAGCTTCAAATCAATGCGAAGTGCATGGCTTATCTTCGAATCCATGCGAAACGAATAGTTTAGCTTCAATTACTTGTGATATACATGATTCAGCTTCAACTGCATGCGAAACAAACGAGTTAGCTTCAAATCCATGCGAAACACATGATTTAGCATCAAATCAATGCGAATTAGAAGGCTGATCTTCGAATCCATGCGTAACAAATGGTTTAGCTTCAAATACTTGTGATACACTTGGTTTAGCTTCAACAGCATGCGAAACAAACGATTTAGCTTCAAATCCATGCGATACAAACGAGTTAGCTTAAAATCCATGCGGAACACATGATTTAGCTTCAAATCAATGCGAAGTAGAAGGCTGATCTTCGAATCCATGCGAAGCAAATGGTTTAGCTTCAAATACTTTTGATACACTTGATTTAGCTTCAACAGCATGCGAAACAAACGAGTTAGCTTCAAATCCAAGCTAAACACATGATTTATCTTCAAATCAATGCGAATTAGAAGGGTTATCTTGGAATGCATGCGAAACGTATGATATAGCTTCAAATACTTGTGATATACATGATTTAGCTACAACAGCATGCGAAACAGACGAGTTAGCTTCAAATCCATGCGAAACACATGATTTAGCATCAAATCAATGCGAAGTAGAAGGCTGATCTTCGAATCCATGCGAAGCAAATGGTTTAGCTTCAAATACTTGTGATATACATGATTTAGCTTCAACTGCATGCGAAACAAACGAGTTAGCTTAAAATCCATGCGGAACACATGATTTAGCATCAAATCAATGCGAAGTGGAAGGCTTATCTTCGAATCCATGCGAAACGAATAGTTTAGCTTCAAATACTTGTGATATACATGATTCAGCTTCAACTGCATGCGAAACAAACGAGTTAGCTTTATATCCATGCGAAACACATGATTTAGATTAAAATCAATGCGAAGTAGAAGGCTTATCTTCGAATCCATGCGAAGCAAATGGTTTAGCTTCGAATCCATGCGAAGCAAATGGTTTAGCTTCAAATACTTTTGATACACTTGAGTTAGCTTCAACATCATGCGAAACAAACGAGTTAGCTTCAAATCCTTGCGAAACACATGATTTAGCATCAAATCAATGCGAAGTGGAAGACTTTTCTTCGAATCCATGCGAAACGTATAGTTTAGCTTCGAATACTTGTGATATACATGATTCAGCTTCAACTGCATGCGAAACAAACGAGTTAGCTTTAAATCCATGCGAAACACATGATTTAGCTTCAAATCAATGCGAATTAGAAGGGTTGTCTTGGAATCCATGCGAAACGTATGATATAGCTACAAATACTTGTGATATACATGATTTAGCTTCAACAGCATGCGAAAAAACGAGTTAGCTTCAAATCCATGCGAAACACATGATTTAGCCTCAAATCAATGCGAAGTGTGAGGCTTATCTTCGATCCCATGCGATACAAATGGTTTAGCTTCAAATACTTGTGATATACATGATTTAGCTTGAACAGCATGCGAAACAAACGAGTTAGCTTCAAATCCATGCGAAACACATGATTTAGATTCAAATCAATGCGAATTAGAAGGGTTATCTTGGAATCCATGCGAAACGTATGATATAGCTTCAAATACTTGTGATATAAATGATTTAGATTCAACAGCATGCGAAACAAACGAGTTAGCTTCAAATCCATGCGAAACACATGATTTAGCTTCAAATCAATGCGAAGTAGAAGGCTGATCTTCGAATCCATGCGAAGCAAATGGTTTAGCTTCAAATACTTTTGATACACTTGATTTAGCTTCAACAGCATGCGAAACAAACGAGTTAGCTTCAAATCCAAGCGAAACACATGATTTATCTTCAAATCAATGCGAATTAGAAGGGTTATCTTGGAATGCATGCGAAACGTATGATATAGCTTCAAATACTTGTGGTATACATGATTTACATTCAACAGCATGCGAAACAGACGAGTTAGCTTCAAATCCATGCGAAACACATGATTTAGCATCAAATCAATGCAAAGTAGAAAGCTGATCTTCGAATCCATGCGAAGCAAATGGTTTAGCTTCTAATACTTGTGATATACATGATTTAGCTTCAACTGCATGCGAAACAAACGAGTTAGCTTAAAATCCATGCGGAACACATGATTTAGCATCAAATCAATGCGAATTAGAAGGGTTATCGTCGAATTCATGCGAAACAAATGATATAGCTTCAAATACTTGTGATATACATGATTTAGCTTCAACAGCATCCGAAACAAACGAGTTAGATTCAAATCCATGCGAAACACATGATTTAGATTAAAATCAATGCGAAGTAGAAGGCTTATCGTCGAATCCATGCGAAACTAATGGTTTAGCTTCAAATACTTGTGTTATACATGATTTAGCTTCAACTGCATGCGATACAAACGAGTTAGCTTAAAATCCATGCGGAACACATGATTTAGCTTCAAATCAATGCGAAGTAGAAGGCTGATCTTCGAATCCATGCGAAGCAAATGGTTTAGCTTCAAATACTTTTGATACACTTGATTTAGCTTCAACAGCATGCGAAACAAACGAGTTAGCTTCAAATCCAAGCGAAACACATGATTTATCTTCAAATCAATGCGAATTAGAAGGGTTATCTTGGAATGCATGCGAAACGTATGATATAGCTTCAAATACTTGTGATATACATGATTTAGCTTCAACAGCATGCGAAACAGACGAGTTAGCTTCAAATCCATGCGAAACACATGATTTAGCATCAAATCAATGCGAAGTAGAAGGCTGATCTTCGAATCCATGCGAAGCAAATGGTTTAGCTTCAAATACTTGTGATATACATGATTTAGCTTCAACTGCATGCGAAACAAACGAGTTAGCTTAAAATCCATGCGGAACACATGATTTAGCATCAAATCAATGCGAAGTGGAAGGCTTATCTTCGAATCCATGCGAAACGAATAGTTTAGCTTCAAATACTTCTGATATACATGATTCAGCTTCAACTGCATGCGAAACAAACGAGTTAGCTTTAAATCCATGCGAAACACATGATTTAGATTAAAATCAATGCGAAGTAGGAGGCTTATCTTCGAATCCATGCGAAGCAAATGGTTTAGCTTCAAATACTTTTGATACACTTGAGTTAGCTTCAACATCATGCGAAACAAACGAGTTAGCTTCAAATCCTTGCGAAACACATGATTTAGCATCAAATCAATGCGAAGTGGAAGACTTATCTTCGAATCCATGCGAAACGAATAGTTTAGCTTCAAATACTTGTGATATAAATGATTTAGATTCAACAGCATGCGAAACAAACGAGTTAGCTTCAAATCCATGCGAAACACATGATTTAGCTTCAAATCAATGCGAAGTAGAAGGCTGATCTTCGAATCCATGCGAAGCAAATGGTTTAGCTTCAAATACTTTTGATACACTTGATTTAGCTTCAACAGCATGCGAAACAAACGAGTTAGCTTCAAATCCAAGCGAAACACATGATTTATCTTCAAATCAATGCGAATTAGAAGGGTTATCTTGGAATGCATGCGAAACGTATGATATAGCTTCAAATACTTGTGGTATACATGATTTAGATTCAACAGCATGCGAAACAGACGAGTTAGCTTCAAATCCATGCGAAACACATGATTTAGCATCAAATCAATGCAAAGTAGAAAGCTGATCTTCGAATCCATGCGAAGCAAATGGTTTAGCTTCTAATACTTGTGATATACATGATTTAGCTTCAACTGCATGCGAAACAAACGAGTTAGCTTAAAATCCATGCGGAACACATGATTTAGCATCAAATCAATGCGAATTAGAAGGGTTATCGTCGAATTCATGCGAAACAAATGATATAGCTTCAAATACTTGTGATATACATGATTTAGCTTCAACAGCATCCGAAACAAACGAGTTAGATTCAAATCCATGCGAAACACATGATTTAGATTAAAATCAATGCGAAGTAGAAGGCTTATCGTCGAATCCATGCGAAACAAATGGTTTAGCTTCAAATACTTGTGTTATACATGATTGAGCTTCAACTGCATGCGATACAAACGAGTTAGCTTAAAATCCATGCGGAACACATGATTTAGCTTCAAATCAATGCGAAGTAGAAGGCTGATCTTCGAATCCATGCGAAGCAAATGGTTTAGCTTCAAATACTTTTGATACACTTGATTTAGCTTCAACAGCATGCGAAACAAACGAGTTAGCTTCAAATCCAAGCGAAACACATGATTTATCTTCAAATCAATGCGAATTAGAAGGGTTATCTTGGAATGCATGCGAAACGTATGATATAGCTTCAAATACTTGTGATATACATGATTTAGCTTCAACAGCATGCGAAACAGACGAGTTAGCTTCAAATCCATGCGAAACACATGATTTAGCATCAAATCAATGCGAAGTAGAAGGCTGATCTTCGAATCCATGCGAAGCAAATGGTTTAGCTTCAAATACTTGTGATATACATGATTTAGCTTCAACTGCATGCGAAACAAACGAGTTAGCTTAAAATCCATGTGGAACACATGATTTAGCATCAAATCAATGCGAAGTGGAAGGCTTATCTTCGAATCCATGCGAAACGAATAGTTTAGCTTCAAATACTTCTGATATACATGATTCAGCTTCAACTGCATGCGAAACAAACGAGTTAGCTTTAAATCAATGCGAAACACATGATTTAGATTAAAATCAATGCGAAGTAGAAGGCTTATCTTCGAATCCATGCGAAGCAAATGGTTTAGCTTCAAATACTTTTGATACACTTGAGTTAGCTTCAACATCATGCGAAACAAACGAGTTAGCTTCAAATCCTTGCGAAACACATGATTTAGCATCAAATCAATGCGAAGTGGAAGACTTATCTTCGAATCCATGCGAAACGAATAGTTTAGCTTCAAATACTTGTGATATAAATGATTTAGATTCAACAGCATGCGAAACAAACGAGTTAGCTTCAAATCCATGCGAAACACATGATTTAGCTTCAAATCAATGCGAAGTAGAAGGCTGATCTTCGAATCCATGCGAAGCAAATGGTTTAGCTTCAAATACTTTTGATACACTTGATTTAGCTTCAACAGCATGCGAAACAAACGAGTTAGCTTCAAATCCAAGCGAAACACATGATTTATCTTCAAATCAATGCGAATTAGAAGGGTTATCTTGGAATGCATGCGAAACGTATGATATAGCTTCAAATACTTGTGGTATACATGATTTAGATTCAACAGCATGCGAAACAGACGAGATAGCTTCAAATCCATGCGAAACACATGATTTAGCATCAAATCAATGCAAAGTAGAAAGCTGATCTTCGAATCCATGCGAAGCAAATGGTTTAGCTTCTAATACTTGTGATATACATGATTTAGCTTCAACTGCATGCGAAACAAACGAGTTAGCTTAAAATCCATGCGGAACACATGATTTAGCATCAAATCAATGCGAATTAGAAGGGTTATCGTCGAATTCATGCGAAACAAATGATATAGCTTCAAATACTTGTGATATACATGATTTAGCTTCAACAGCATCCGAAACAAACGAGTTAGATTCAAATCCATGCGAAACACATGATTTAGATTAAAATCAATGCGAAGTAGAAGGCTTATCGTCGAATCCATGCGAAACAAATGGTTTAGCTTCAAATACTTGTGTTATACATGATTTAGCTTCAACTGCATGCGATACAAACGAGTTAGCTTAAAATCCATGCGGAACACATGATTTAGCTTCAAATCAATGCGAAGTAGAAGGCTGATCTTCGAATCCATGCGAAGCAAATGGTTTAGCTTCAAATACTTTTGATACACTTGATTTAGCTTCAACAGCATGCGAAACAAACGAGTTAGCTTCAAATTCAAGCGAAACACATGATTTATCTTCAAATCAATGCGAATTAGAAGGGTTATCTTGGAATGCATGCGAAACGTATGATATAGCTTCAAATACTTGTGATATACATGATTTAGCTTCAACAGCATGAGAAACAGACGAGTTAGCTTCAAATCCATGCGAAACACATGATTTAGCATCAAATCAATGCGAAGTAGAAGGCTGATCTTCGAATCCATGCGAAGCAAATGGTTTAGCTTCAAATACTTGTGATATACATGATTTAGCTTCAACTGCATGCGAAACAAACGAGTTAGCTTAAAATCCATGCGGAACACATGATTTAGCATCAAATCAATGCGAAGTGGAAGGCTTATCTTCGAATCCATGCGAAACGAATAGTTTAGCTTCAAATACTTCTGATATACATGATTCAGCTTCAACTGCATGCGAAACAAACGAGTTAGCTTTAAATCCATGCGAAACACATGATTTAGATTAAAATCAATGCGAAGTAGAAGGCTTATCTTCGAATCCATGCGAAGCAAATGGTTTAGCTTCAAATACTTTTGATACACTTGAGTTAGCTTCAACATCATGCGAAACAAACGAGTTAGCTTCAAATCCTTGCGAAACACATGATTTAGCATCAAATCAATGCGAAGTGGAAGACTTATCTTCGAATCCATGCGAAACGAATAGTTTAGCTTCAAATACTTGTGATATACATGATTCAGCTTCAACTGCATGCGAAACAAACGATTTAGCTTTAAATCCATGCGAAACACATGATTTAGCTTCAAATCAATGCGAATTAGAAGGGTTGTCTTGGAATCCATGCGAAACGTATGATATAGCTACAAATACTTGTGATATACATGATTTAGCTTCAACAGCATGCGAAAAAACGAGTTAACTTCAAATCCATGCGAAACACATGATTTAGCTTCAAATCAATGCGAAGTAGGAGGCTTATCTTCGATCCCATGCGATACAAATGGTTTAGCTTCAAATACTTGTGATATACATGATTTAGCTTCAACAGCATGCGAAACAAACGAGTTAGCTTCAAATCCATTCGAAACACATGATTTAGCATCAAATCAATGCGAAGTAGAAGGCTGATCTTCGAATCCATGCGTAACAAATAGTTTAGCTGCAAATACTTGTGATATACATGATTTAGCTTCAAGAGCATGCGAAACAAACGAGTTAGCTTCAAATCCATGCGAAACACATGATTTAGATTCAAATCAATGCGAATTAGAAGGGTTATCTTGGAATCCATGCGAAACGTATGATATAGCTTCAAATACTTGTGATATACATGATTTAGCTTCAACAGCATGCGAAACAAACGAGTTAGCTTCAAATCCATGCGAAACACATGATTTAGATTAAAATCAATGCGAAGTAGAAGGCTTATCTTCGAATCCATGCGAAACAAATGGTTTAGCTTCAAATACTTGTGATATACATGATTTAGCTTCAACTGCATGCGATACAAACGAGTTAGCTTAAAATCAATGCGGAACACATGATTTAGCTTCAAATCAATGCGAAGTAGAAGGCTGATCTTCGAATCCATGCGAAGCAAATGGTTTAGCTTCAAATACTTTTGATACACTTGATTTAGCTTCAACAGCATGCGAAACAAACGAGTTAGCTTCAAATCCAAGCGAAACACATGATTTATCTTCAAATCAATGCGAATTAGAAGGGTTATCTTGGAATGCATGCGAAACGTATGATATAGCTTCAAATACTTTTGATACACTTGAGTTAGCTTCAACAGCATGCGAAACAAACGAGTTAGCTTCAAATCCTTGCGAAACACATGATTTTGCATCAAATCAATGCGAAGTGGAAGACTTATCTTCGAATCCATGCGAAACGAATAGTTTAGCTTCAAATACTTGTGATATACATGATTCAGCATCAACTGCATGCGAAACAAACGAGTTAGCTTTAAATCCATGCGAAACACATGATTTAGATTAAAATCAATGCGAAGTAGAAGGCTTATCTTCGAATCCATGCGAAACAAATGGTTTAGCTTCAAATACTTGTGATATACATGATTTAGCTACAACTGCATGCGAAAAAAACGAGTTAGCTTCAAATCCATTCGAAACACATGATTTAGCATCAAATCAATGCGAAGTAGAAGGCTGATCTTCGAATCCATGCGTAACAAATAGTTTAGCTGCAAATACTTGTGATATACATGATTTAGCTTCAACAGCATGCGAAACAAACGAGTTAGCTTCAAATCCTTGCGAAACACATGATTTAGCATCAAATCAATGCGAAGTGGAAGACTTTTCTTCGAATCCATGCGAAACGTATAGTTTAGCTTCGAATACTTGTGATATGCATGATTCAGCTTCAACTGCATGCGAAACAAACGAGTTAGCTTTAAATCCATGCGAAACACATGATTTAGCTTCAAATCAATGCGAATTAGAAGGGTTGTCTTGGAATCCATGCGAAACGTATGATATAGCTACAAATACTTGTGATATACATGATTTAGCTTCAACAGCATGCGACAAAACGAGTTAGCTTCAAATCCATGCGAAACACATGATTTAGCTTCAAATCAATGCGAAGTGTGAGGCTTATCTTCGATCCCATGCGATACAAATGGTTTAGCTTCAAATACTTGTGATATACATGATTTAGCTTGAACAGCATGCGAAACAAACGAGTTAGCTTCAAATCCATGCGAAACACATGATTTAGATTCAAATCAATGCGAATTAGAAGGGTTATCTTGGAATCCATGCGAAACGTATGATATAGCTTCAAATACTTGTGATATAAATGATTTAGATTCAACAGCATGCGAAACAAACGAGTTAGCTTCAAATCCATGCGAAACACATGATTTAGCTTCAAATCAATGCGAAGTAGAAGGCTGATCTTCGAATCCATGCGAAGCAAATGGTTTAGCTTCAAATACTTTTGATACACTTGATTTAGCTTCAACAGCATGCGAAACAAACGAGTTAGCTTCAAATCCAAGCGAAACACATGATTTATCTTCAAATCAATGCGAATTAGAAGGTTATCTTGGAATGCATGCGAAACGTATGATATAGATTTAAATACTTGTGGTATACATGATTTAGCTTCAACAGCATGCGAAACAGACGAGTTAGCTTCAAATCCATGCGAAACACATGATTTAGCATCAAATCAATGCAAAGTAGAAAGCTGATCTTCGAATCCATGCGAAGCAAATGGTTTAGCTTCTAATACTTGTGATATACATGATTTAGCTTCAACTGCATGCGAAACAAACGAGTTAGCTTAAAATCCATGCGGAACACATGATTTAGCATCAAATCAATGCGAATTAGAAGGGTTATCGTCGAATTCATGCGAAACAAATGATATAGCTTCAAATACTTGTGATATACATGATTTAGCTTCAACAGCATCCGAAACAAACGAGTTAGATTCAAATCCATGCGAAACACATGATTTAGATTAAAATCAATGCGAAGTAGAAGGCTTATCGTCGAATCCATGCGAAACAAATGGTTTAGCTTCAAATACTTGTGTTATACATGATTTAGCTTCAACTGCATGCGATACAAACGAGTTAGCTTAAAATCCATGCGGAACACATGATTTAGCTTCAAATCAATGCGAAGTAGAAGGCTGATCTTCGAATCCATGCGAAGCAAATGGTTTAGCTTCAAATACTTTTGATACACTTGATTTAGCTTCAACAGCATGCGAAACAAACGAGTTAGCTTCAAATCCAAGCGAAACACATGATTTATCTTCAAATCAATGCGAATTAGAAGGGTTATCTTGGAATGCATGCGAAACGTATGATATAGCTTCAAATACTTGTGATATACATGATTTAGCTTCAACAGCATGCGAAACAGACGAGTTAGCTTCAAATCCATGCGAAACACATGATTTAGCATCAAATCAATGCGAAGTAGAAGGCTGATCTTCGAATCCATGCGAAGCAAATGGTTTAGCTTCAAATACTTGTGATATACATGATTTAGCTTCAACTGCATGCGAAACAAACGAGTTAGCTTAAAATCCATGCGGAACACATGATTTAGCATCAAATCAATGCGAAGTGGAAGGCTTATCTTCGAATCCATGCGAAACGAATAGTTTAGCTTCAAATACTTCTGATATACATGATTCAGCTTCAACTGCATGCGAAACAAACGAGTTAGCTTTAAATCCATGCGAAACACATGATTTAGTTTAAAATCAATGCGAAGTAGAAGGCTTATCTTCGAATCCATGCGAAGCAAATGGTTTAGCTTCAAATACTTTTGATACACTTGAGTTAGCTTCAACATCATGCGAAACAAACGAGTTAGCTTCAAATCCTTGCGAACACATGATTTAGCATCAAATCAATGCGAAGTGGAAGACTTATCTTCGAATCCATGCGAAACGAATAGTTTAGCTTCAAATACTTGTGATATACATGATTCAGCTTCAACTGCATGCGAAACAAACGATTTAGCTTTAAATCCATGCGAAACACATGATTTAGCTTCAAATCAATGCGAATTAGAAGGGTTGTCTTGGAATCCATGCGAAACGTATGATATAGCTACAAATACTTGTGATATACATGATTTAGCTTCAACAGCATGCGAAAAAACGAGTTAGCTTCAAATCCATGCGAAACACATGATTTAGCTTCAAATCAATGCGAAGTAGGAGGCTGATCTTCGAATCCATGCGTACAAATAGTTTAGCTGCAAATACTTGTGATATACATGATTTAGCTTCAACAGCATGCGAAACAAACGAGTTAGCTTCAAATCCATGCGAAACACATGATTTAGATTCAAATCAATGCGAATTAGAAGGGTTATCTTGGAATCCATGCGAAACGTATGATATAGCTTCAAATACTTGTGATATACATGATTTAGCTTCAACAGCATGCGAAACAAACGAGTTAGCTTCAATCCATGCGAAACACATGATTTAGATTAAAATCAATGCGAAGTAGAAGGCTTATCGTCGAATCCATGCGAAACAAATGGTTTAGCTTCAAATACTTGTGTTATACATGATTTAGCTTCAACTGCATGCGATACAAACGAGTTAGCTTAAAATCCATGCGGAACACATGATTTAGCTTCAAATCAATGCGAAGTAGAAGGCTGATCTTCGAATCCATGCGAAGCAAATGGTTTAGCTTCAAATACTTTTGATACACTTGATTTAGCTTCAACAGCATGCGAAACAAACGAGTTAGCTTCAAATCCAAGCGAAACACATGATTTATCTTCAAATCAATGCGAATTAGAAGGGTTATCTTGAATGCATGCGAAACGTATGATATAGCTTCAAATACTTGTGATATACATGATTTAGCTTCAACAGCATGCGAAACAGACGAGTTAGCTTCAAATCCATGCGAAACACATGATTTAGCATCAAATCAATGCGAAGTAGAAGGCTGATCTTCGAATCCATGCGAAGCAAATGGTTTAGCTTCAAATACTTGTGATATACATGATTTAGCTTCAACTGCATGCGAAACAAACGAGTTAGCTTAAAATCCATGCGGAACACATGATTTAGCATCAAATCAATGCGAAGTGGAAGGCTTATCTTCGAATCCATGCGAAACGAATAGTTTAGCTTCAAATACTTCTGATATACATGATTCAGCTTCAACTGCATGCGAAACAAACGAGTTAGCTTTAAATCCATGCGAAACACATGATTTAGTTTAAAATCAATGCGAAGTAGAAGGCTTATCTTCGAATCCATGCGAAGCAAATGGTTTAGCTTCAAATACTTTTGATACACTTTGAGTTAGCTTCAACATCATGCGAAACAAACGAGTTAGCTTCAAATCCTTGCGAAACACATGATTTAGCATCAAATCAATGCGAAGTGGAAGACTTATCTTCGAATCCATGCGAAACGAATAGTTTAGCTTCAAATACTTGTGATATACATGATTCAGCTTCAACTGCATGCGAAACAAACGATTTAGCTTTAAATCCATGCGAAACACATGATTTAGCTTCAAATCAATGCGAATTAGAAGGGTTGTCTTGGAATCATGCGAAACGTATGATATAGCTACAAATACTTGTGATATACATGATTTAGCTTCAACAGCATGCGAAAAAACGAGTTAGCTTCAAATCCATGCGAAACACATGATTTAGCTTCAAATCAATGCGAAGTAGGAGGCTGATCTTCGAATCCATGCGTAACAAATAGTTTAGCTGCAAATACTTGTGATATACATGATTTAGCTTCAACAGCATGCGAAACAAACGAGTTAGCTTCAAATCCATGCGAAACACATGATTTAGATTCAAATCAATGCGAATTAGAAGGGTTATCTTGGAATCCATGCGAAACGTATGATATAGCTTCAAATACTTGTGATATACATGATTTAGCTTCAACAGCATGCGAAACAAACGAGTTAGCTTCAAATCCATGCGAAACACATGATTTAGATTAAAATCAATGCGAAGTAGAAGGCTTATCTTCGACTCCATGCGAAACAAATGGTTTAGCTTCAAATACTTGTGATATACATGATTTAGCTTCAACTGCATGCGATACAAACGAGTTAGCTTAAAATCCATGCGGAACACATGATTTAGCTTCAAATCAATGCGAAGTAGAAGGCTGATCTTCGAATCCATGCGAAGCAAATGGTTTAGCTTCAATACTTTTGATACACTTGATTTAGCTTCAACAGCATGCGAAACAAACGAGTTAGCTTCAAATCCAAGCGAAACACATGATTTATCTTCAAATCAATGCGAATTAGAAGGGTTATCTTGGAATGCATGCGAAACGTATGATATAGCTTCAAATACTTTTGATACACTTGAGTTAGCTTCAACAGCATGCGAAACAAACGAGTTAGCTTCAAATCCTTGCGAAACACATGATTTTGCATCAAATCAATGCGAAGTGGAAGACTTATCTTCGAATCCATGCGAAACGAATAGTTTAGCTTCAATTACTTGTGATATACATGATTTAGCTTCAACTGCATGCGATACAAACGAGTTAGCTTAAAATCCATGCGGAACACATGATTAGCTTCAAATCAATGCGAAGTAGAAGGCTGATCTTCGAATCCATGCGAAGCAAATGGTTTAGCTTCAAATACTTGTGATATATATGATTTAGCTTCTACAGCATGCGAAACAAACGAGTTAGCTTCAAATCCATGCGAAACACATGATTTAGCTTCAAATCAATGCGAATTAGAAGGGTTATCTTCGAATCCATGCGAAACAAATGATATAGCTTCAAATACTTGTGATATACATGATTTAACTTCAACAGCATCCGAAACAAACGAGTTAGATTCAAATCCATGCGAAACACATGATTTAGCTTCAAATCAGTGCGAAGAAGTAGGCATATCTTCGAATCCATGCGAAACAAATGGATTAGCTCTTATACTTGTGATGTACATGATTTAGCTACAACAGCATGCAAAATAAACGAGTTAGCTTCAAATCCATGCGAAACGCATGATTTAGCTTCAAATCAATGCGAATTAGAAGGGTTATCTTGGAATCCATGCGAAACGTATGATATAGCTTCAAATAATTTTGGTATACATGATTTAGCTTCAACAGCATGCGAAACAAACGAGTTAGCTTCAAATACATGCGAAACACATGATTTAGCATCAAATCAATGCGAAGTAGAAGGCTGATCTTCGAATCCATGCGAAGCAAATGGTTTAGCTTCTAATACTTGTGATATACATGATTTAGCTTCAACTGCATGCGAAACAAACGAGTTAGCTTAAAATCCATGCGGAACACATGATTTAGCATCAAATCAATGCGAATTAGAAGGGTTATCGTCGAATTCATGCGAAACAAATGATATAGCTTCAAATACTTGTGATATACATGATTTAGCTTCAACAGCATCCGAAACAAACGAGTTAGATTCAAATCCATGCGAAACACATGATTTAGATTAAAATCAATGCGAAGTAGAAGGCTTATCGTCGAATCCATGCGAAACAAATGGTTTAGCTTCAAATACTTGTGTTATACATGATTTAGCTTCAACTGCATGCGATACAAACGAGTTAGCTTAAAATCCATGCGGAACACATGATTTAGCTTCAAATCAATGCGAAGTAGAAGGCTGATCTTCGAATCCATGCGAAGCAAATGGTTTAGCTTCAAATACTTTTGATACACTTGATTTAGCTTCAACAGCATGCGAAACAAACGAGTTAGCTTCAAATCCAAGCGAAACACATGATTTATCTTCAAATCAATGCGAATTAGAAGGGTTATCTTGGAATGCATGCGAAACGTATGATATAGCTTCAAATACTTGTGATATACATGATTTAGCTTCAACAGCATGCGAAACAGACGAGTTAGCTTCAAATCCATGCGAAACACATGATTTAGCATCAAATCAATGCGAAGTAGAAGGCTGATCTTCGAATCCATGCGAAGCAAATGGTTTAGCTTCAAATACTTGTGATATACATGATTTAGCTTCAACTGCATGCGAAACAAACGAGTTAGCTTAAAATCCATGCGGAACACATGATTTAGCATCAAATCAATGCGAAGTGGAAGGCTTATCTTCGAATCCATGCGAAACGAATAGTTTAGCTTCAAATACTTCTGATATACATGATTCAGCTTCAACTGCATGCGAAACAAACGAGTTAGCTTTAAATCCATGCGAAACACATGATTTAGTTTAAAATCAATGCGAAGTAGAAGGCTTATCTTCGAATCCATGCGAAGCAAATGGTTTAGCTTCAAATACTTTGATACACTTGAGTTAGCTTCAACATCATGCGAAACAAACGAGTTAGCTTCAAATCCTTGCGAAACACATGATTTAGCATCAAATCAATGCGAAGTGGAAGACTTATCTTCGAATCCATGCGAAACGAATAGTTTAGCTTCAAATACTTGTGATATACATGATTCAGCTTCAACTGCATGCGAAACAAACGATTTAGCTTTAAATCCATGCGAAACACATGATTTAGCTTCAAATCAATGCGAATTAGAAGGGTTGTCTTGGAATCCATGCGAAACGTATGATATAGCTACAAATACTTGTGATATACATGATTTAGCTTCAACAGCATGCGAAAAAACGAGTTAGCTTCAAATCCATGCGAAACACATGATTTAGCTTCAAATCAATGCGAAGTAGGAGGCTGATCTTCGAATCCATGCGTAACAAATAGTTTAGCTGCAAATACTTGTGATATACATGATTTAGCTTCAACAGCATGCGAAACAAACGAGTTAGCTTCAAATCCATGCGAAACACATGATTTAGATTCAAATCAATGCGAATTAGAAGGGTTATCTTGGAATCCATGCGAAACGTATGATATAGCTTCAAATACTTGTGATATACATGATTTAGCTTCAACAGCATGCGAAACAACGAGTTAGCTTCAAATCCATGCGAACACATGATTTAGATTAAAATCAATGCGAAGTAGAAGGCTTATCGTCGAATCCATGCGAAACAAATGTTTAGCTTCAAATACTTGTGTTATACATGATTTAGCTTCAACTGCATGCGATACAAACGAGTTAGCTTAAAATCCATGCGGAACACATGATTTAGCTTCAAATCAATGCGAAGTAGAAGGCTGATCTTCGAATCCATGCGAAGCAAATGGTTTAGCTTCAAATACTTTTGATACACTTGATTTAGCTTCAACAGCATGCGAAACAAACGAGTTAGCTTCAAATCCAAGCGAAACACATGATTTATCTTCAAATCAATGCGAATTAGAAGGGTTATCTTGGAATGCATGCGAAACGTATGATATAGCTTCAAATACTTGTGATATACATGATTAGCTTCAACAGCATG